>NC_133334.1:19809017-20074165 GCF_042186555.1 Aquarana catesbeiana
ATTACAAAAAAAAAAAAGAGAGAGAAAAAACACCAAATACCCCAGAGTTCTAAACCAAATCAGGATATTAATAAAATGTCTGGCTGCTGCATAGAAGTTTGTTAGACTGTAAGTTTCAGTCTGATCACTGGAGAGGAAAGAAGACTGAGGAAATGCTTCCTCCTGCATGCAGCAGAATGATGACATCATCCCAGCCTAGGCAAAGTCACTGACTGGAGTCCAAGGACAGGTGTTTAATGATAAAAGGTAGAAAATGGTATATGTTGAGAATTTATTCATGCATTTGTAAGGCTAAGAAGATCTTAAAATCTCTACAAGGCACAGAGCTATTTAAATAAACATTAGCATCATCAGCACCTTGGGAATATTAGATTGCAAGCTCCTCCGGTGAACAGACTGATACCAATAACAAATCCATGTTACAAAAAAATATATATAAAAAAACATCAAATACCCCAGAGCTCTATACAGCAAATAAATCAGGTTAATAATATTAAAGCATCTGGCTGCTGCATAGAAGTTAGACTGTAAGTTACAGTATGGTTACTGGAGAGGAAAGGAGACTGAGAAAATGCTTCCTCCTGCCTGCAGCAGATTGATGACATCCGCGCAGCCTAGGCAAAGTCACTGACTGGAGTCCAAGGACAGGTGTTTAATGATAAAAGGTAGAAAATGGTATATGTTGGGAATTTATTCCTGCATTTGTAAGGCTAAGAAGATCTTAACATCTCTACAAGGCATAGAGCTGAGAAAATGCTTCCTCCTGCCTGCAGCAGATTGATGACATCATCGCAGCCTAGGCAAAGTCATTGAGTGGAATCCAAGGATAGGTTTTTAATATAAAAAGAGAACAGTATATGTCTGGAATTTATTCATGCATTTGTAAAGCTAAGAGGATCTTAACATCGCTGCAAGGCACAGAGCTATTTAAATAAATATTAGCATCAGCGCCTTGGGAATATTAGATTGCAAGCTCCTCTGGTGCACAGACTGATACCAATAACAATTCTGTGTTACAAAAAAAAAAAAAAAACACCAAATACCCCAGAGCCTTATACAGAAATAAATCAGGCTAATAATAGCGAATCTGGCTGCTGCATAGAAGTTAGTTAGACTGTAAGTTTCAGTCTGATCACTGGAGAAGAACGGAGACTGAGGAAATGCTTCCTCCTGCCTGCAGCAGATTGATGACATCATCGCAGCCTAGGCAAAGTTACTGCACTGGAGTCCAAGAACAGGTTTTTAATTATAAAAAGGCAGAGAACAGTATATGTCGGGAATGTATTCATGCTTTTGTAAAGCTAAGAAGATGTGCATCTGTGCAAGGCACAGAGCTATTTAAATAAATATTAGCATCAGTACCTTGGAAATATTAGATTGCAAGCTCCTCTGGTGCACAGACTGATACTAATAACAGTTCTATGTTACAAAAAAAAGAAAAAAGAAACAAAAAAAAACACCAAATACCCCAGAGCTCTATACAGAAATAAATCAGGCTGATAATAGCGCATCTGTCTGCGGCATAGACCTTAGTTAGACTGTAAGCTCCTTTGATGTAATGTTCTCTATAATATGTTAGCACTACATGAAACTGAGAAAAAAAATGAGATCTCTATATAATGTACAAGGCTGCCACCCTCCGCGATGAGGATGAGAAGATGGTGCAATGAGGACACCAACAGCTAACCTAGATAACTGCTGCCTGCCTGATCCTCCAGCTTGTCAGGGAGGACCTGGAGCTTCATAGTGGCAATAATCTGCAGGCACATTGATCAGCCACTTATTTTAAATGCTAACAAGGAGCCTTTGCAGGACACACAGGGGAGCCTGGTCCTGTCACTCCTGTGTCTGGATCATCAAGGGCATTTTATCTGCTTGTAGACTGTCACTCTGTATGGCAAGGTCTCTAATAAAGGGAAACAGCTCTTCGATTTTTATTTTTTTTTAAGCTGCCTTGTTGCACCCAGATGTAAAGGGGCAAGGGGTGGTGATGGCAGCACCCCTGCGGAGCGCACACAGCAGGTGACACTAATAATGCTCCCCCCCCCATCAGCCATTCTTCGGTATTAATGAGCAACACAAGCAGCTGACATTTCAATCAGATCACAATGAAGATTAGGGACAGCTGGGCAATCAGGGTGGGGATGGGGCTTCTGCAGATTCAGATTACAAAGGTGCCACTTTTCAAATGCAAAAAACAAGCCTGGTTTAATATCAAGGTGGGCATTGTAGGTAATAATGGGCATGTACAGTCATAAAAAGAAAAAGTCATAAATGAATTCCCCCATACCCTGTGATTGCATGATTTACACACCCTGTCTTGGCACGCCTATAAGCATGTCACTGAAACCTAGACATAGGTGCAGCTCAGGTCTGAAGGACCAGCCTCATCAAATCCTTCTATGCAATACCATGGCAAGCACCCAACACCCATTCCTGTACCATACTAGCACCTTAAAACCTCAGCTAGGAGAGTGGAAAAGCCTAAATTGAGCCCCTGTGCTTGCTTGCCCATTCATATCTGTGTTGGCATACTACACCACAAAACCCTCTTAACCTCCTTCAGATATTGTGATGCCACCTTTATTGACACCAACGACTTGACATACCTCCTATTTCACGCAAGCACACAGCACCCCCTCACACCAGACTCTTACACACCCAGCTAGTGACAGTGTATAATACTTAATATAAGCTTTGATTGCACATGCCCTATGCTGGCATATGATGCCATCAATACCCCTGTGGGTTAATTCGAATGCATCCCACCTCTAAGGACACCATATACTTGACCACTGTCTGTTCAATGCACAAGGCAAGCACCCAACAGCCACTCATGTACTGTACCAACACCTTATACTATCAGATAGTGATCATGTAAATGTAAGCACTGATTGCACATTATACATACCCTATGCTGGCATATGATGCCACCAATACCCCTGTGGGTTCATTCGAATGTATGCCACATCTAAGGACATCATAGACTTGACCACTGTCTGTTCAATGCTAATAGCGTAAGGGCAAGCACCCAACAGCCACTCATGTACTGTACCAACAACACCTTCAGATAGTGATCATGTAAATGTATAAGCCCTGATTGCCCATTGCACATGCCATAGGCTGGCATACGATGCCAGTGCCACCAATACCCCTGTGGGTTCATTCAGATACATTCCACCTCGAAGGACACCAAAGACTTAACCACCATCTGTTCAATGCACCCAGCAGCACCCACCCCTGTACCATAAATCACCTTACACCCTCTGCTAGTAAGGATGTAACAGACTAGACTGAATCCCTGTGTTTGTATGTGCATACATTGTGATGTGACACCACTAGTACCCCACTAAGCTGCCTCAACCAGGTTCAAATAATTCCACCTCTAAGGACACCACCGACTGGTCCACGTTCTGTTCAATGCTATAAGCCCAAGCACCCAATCAAGTACCATAGACCACCTTACACCAAATGCTGGTAAAAATGTAACAGACTGGATTGATTTTCTGTGCTTTTATGTACATAGTGTGATATATAATACCACTAGTGCCCCACTGAGCTTCCTCATCCTCAGCCAGGTACATGCCACCCCTAAGGACACCAAAGACTTGAATACCTTCTGTCCAGTGCTGGCAGCCCAAGGCAAGCAATCAGACCCAAATAGGCATCTATAAATTGTAAGCCCCCCAGTGCCCTGCAAGCACCCAACATCAAATTGGCATCTACATCTTTTAAGCCCCCAGTACCCTGCATGCACCCAACACCATATAAGTATCTATATCTTCTAAGCCCCAGTGCCCTGTAAGCACCCAGCACCAAGTAGGCATCTATATTTTGCAAGCTCCAGTGCCCTGCAAGCACCCAGCACCAAGTAGACATCTATATTGTGCAAGCACCCAACACCAAGTAGACATCTATATTTTGCAAGCACCCAGCACCAAGTAGGCATCTAGCCCCAATGCCATGCAAGCACCCAGCACTTTGTAAGCCCCCTTGTAAGCACTAAACACCAAAAAGGCATTTGTATCATGTAAGTCCCCAGTGCCTATAACCAAGCACCAAGTAGGTATCCATATCATGTAAGCCCCAGCAAGCACCCAGCACCAAAAATGCATCTATACCTTATAAGCCACCAGTGTCCTGCAAGCACCTAGCACCAAATATGCATCTATATGCATCTATACCTTGCAAGTCCCCAGTGCCCTGCAAGCACCTGGCAGCCAGCTCTACCTTGCAAAAACCCACCTTGCCCATCATCAGCCCATTCCCTGCACAGCACCAGCCCTGCTTTACCCAATGCATGAGTCCTGGATCATGCTTGCAGTGAACACCAAATGAATTGTCTCCACAGCTCCAAATACAAGGCTGTGCGAATCACACAAGACCAGTCTATGTGCCATGCACTTGCTCTAGTGGTCACACTCCTTATTCAGCCGACATCAATCTGCACAATGACACCCAATGCCCCTGGCATCTCTAGATAGCATGCATGCACCTGCACCCAGTACCCAGTTTCTACATACACCCAGCTGGGTTCATCCTGACCTGCCATTCTTACCTGCTTTAGCAGTGAGCATACAAGCCCAGAAAGCAAAAATCCCATCCATGGGTGTCATGTCCCGATGTCCCCGGACTGGAGCAGCAAATAATCCTCATGCAGTTAGTTGGAGGCAGCAAAGTTGCCGATGTGTGTGCGAGGCTGCTGTGAGAATGATGCTGTCCTGAGATGCTGAGGCTGAGAGCTAGGAGCGAACCATTGCAGGCACAGGGGGAGACTGAGAGGCAGCATCCAGTCTTCCCCTCCCTGCATCCCACACTGAGCCACAGCACAGGATCTCCATCAATTCTTCACACCCAGACACTCAGCTTACTGATTTCTAGTCTGCAAGGTGAGCTGTGCATGGCAGAGATCTTCTGGTGGGAGATAGTCCCCTCTCAACCCAGAACCTCAGATTATGTATGGAGGGGGGATAGTTCCCTCTCACCCCAGAACCTCAGATGATGTATGGAGGGGAGATAGTTCCCTCTCACCCCAGAACCTCAGATGATGTATGGAGGGAGATAGTTCCCTCTCACCCCAGAACCCCACTGATTTATGGAGGGGAGATAGTTCCCTCTCACCCCAGAACCTCAGATGATGTATGGAGGGGAGATCGTTCCCTCTCACCCCAGAACCTCAGATGATGTATGGAGGGGAGATCGTTCCCTCTCACCCCAGAACCTCAGATGATGTATGGAGGTGAGATAGTTCCCTCTCACCCCAGAACCTCAGGTGATGTATGGAGGGGAGATAGTTCCCTCTCACCCCAGAACCTCAGATGATGTATGGAGGGGGGATAGTTCCCTCTCACCCCAGAACCTCAGCTGATTTATGGAGGGGAGATAGTTCCCTCTCACCCCAGAACCTCAGATGATGTATGGAGGGGAGATAGTTCCCTCTCACCCCAGAACCTCAGATGATGTATGGAGGGGAGATAGTTCCCTCTCACCCCAGAACCTCAGATGAAGTATGGAGGGGAGATAGTTCCCTCTCACCCCAGAACCTCAGATGATGTATGAAGGAGGGGAGATAGTTCCCTCTCACCCCAAAACCTCAGATGATGTATGGAGGGGAGATAGTTCCCTCTCACCCCAGAACCTCAGATGAAGTATGGAGGGGAGATAGTTCCCTCTCACCCCAGAACCTCAGATGATGTATGAAGGAGGGGAGATAGTTCCCCCTCACCCCAAAACCTCAGATGATGTATGGAGAGGAGATAGTTCCCTCTCACCCCAAAACCTCAGATGATGTATGGAGGGGATATAGTTCCCTCTCACCCCAGAACCTCAGATGAAGTATGGAGGGGAGATAGTTCCCTCTCACCCCAGAACCTCAGATGATGTATGAAGGAGGGGAGATAGTTCCCCCTCATCCCAAAACCTCAGATGATGTATGGAGGGGAACTAGTTCCCTCTCACTCCAGAACCTCAGATGATGTATGGAGGAGGGGAAATAGTTTCCTCTCATCCCAGAACCTCAGATGATGTATGGAGGGGAGATGATTTCCTCTCACCCCAGAACCTCAGATGATGTATGGAGGAGGGGGGGGGTAGTTCCCTCTCACCCTAGAACCTCAGATGATGTATGGAGGGGAGATAGTTCCCTCTCACCCCAGAACCTCAGATGATGTATGGAGAGGAGATAGTTCCCTCTCACCCCAGAACCTCACTGATTTATGGAGGGGAGATAGTTCCCTCTCACCTCAGAACCTCAGATGATGTATGGAGGGGAGATAGTTCCCTCTCACCCCAGAACCTCAGGTGATGTATGGAGGGGAGATAGTTCCCTCTCACCCCAGAACCTCAGATGATGTATGGAGGGGGGATAGTTCCCTCTCACCCCAGAACCTCAGATGATGTATGGAGGGGAGATAGTTCCCTCTCACCCCAGAACCTCAGCTGATGTATGGAGGGGAGATAGTTCCCTCTCACACCAGAACCTCAGATGATGTATGGAGGGGAGATCGTTCCCTCTCACCCCAGAACCTCAGATGATGTATGGAGGGGAGATAGTTCCCTCTCACCCCAGAACCTCAGATGATGTATGGAGGGGAGATAGTTCCCTCTCACCCCAGAACCTCAGCTGATTTATGGAGGGGAGATGGTTCCCTCTCACCCCAGAACCTCAGATGATGTATGGAGGGGAGATGGTTCACTCTCACCCCAGAACCTCAGATGATGTATGGAGGGGAGATAGTTCCCTCTCACCCCAGAACCTCAGATGATGTATGGAGGGGAGATAGTTCCCTCTCACCCCAGAACCTCAGATGATGTATGGAGGGGAGATAGTTTACTCTCACCCCAGAACCTCAGATGATGTATGAAGGAGGGGAGATAGTTCCCTCTCACCTCAAAACCTCAGATGATGTATGGAGGGGAGATAGTTCCCTCTCACCCCAGAACCTCACATGAAGTATGGAGGGGAGATAGTTCCCTCTCACCCCAGAACCTCAGATGATGTATGAAGGAGGGGAGATAGTTCCCCCTCACCCCAAAACCTCAGATGATGTATGGAGAGGAGATAGTTCCCTCTCACCCCAGAACCTCAGATGATGTATGGAGGGGAGATAGTTCCCTCTCACCCCAGAACCTCAGATGATGTATGGAGGGGAGATAGTTCCCTCTCACTCCAGAACCTCAGGTGATGTATGGAGGGGAACTAGTTCCCTCTCACTCCAGAACCTCAGATGATGTATGGAGGAGGGGAAATAGTTTCCTCTCACCCCAGAACCTCAGATGATGTATGGAGGGGAGATGATTTCCTCTCACCCAGAACCTCAGATGATGTATGGAGGGGAAATGCTGAGTAGTAGATTACTAATTATCTTTCATACAGTATAGTAGGGGTCAGCAACCTTCTCCACATGCACTTCAAATCTCAGATCAGCCCCAATGCATGCATTACAGACCCCAGATCATCCCCAAAGCATGGACTTCACATCTTAGATCATCCAAAAGCATGCATTAAAGATCTCAGATCAGCCCCAATGCATGCATTACAGACCCCAGATCATCCCCAAAGCATGGACTTCACATCTTAGATCATCCAAAAGCATGCATTAAAGACCTCAGATCAGCCCCAATGCATGCATTACAGACCCCAGATCATCCCCAAAGCATGGACTTCACATCTTAGATCATCCAAAAGCATGCATTAAAGACCTCAGATCAGCCCCAATGCATGCACTTCAGATCTCTGATCACCCCAAATGCATGCACTTCACATATCAAATAAGCTCCGATGCATGCATTTCAGACCTCAGATCATCCCCAATGAATGCACCTCACATCCCAGATCATCCCCAATGCATGCATTTCAGATCTCAACCACCAATGATGGGGCACTATTCCTCCCACTGAAACCAACAATGAGGTACTATTCCTTCCACTGACACCAACATTGGGACATTATTCCTCCAACTGACACCAACGATGGGGCACTATTCCTGCCGCTGACACCTACGATAAGGCATTATACCTCCTACTGATACCAATGATGTGAAACGATTTCTCTAATACCAAAAATAGGGCATTGTTCACTCCCACTGGCCACACTCCGGCCCCTCTAAAGTCTGAAGGACAGTAAACTGGCCTTTCGTTTAGAAAGTTTGGAGACCCCTGCCTTAGTGTGTTGGAGTGCTATTAAAATTAAGGGTACCAAAACGGGCCGCAGCAAGAAAATGCGTCTCGGCTTTCTCTCCAACTTTGATGAATGAGTGTTTGCACATTAAAAAGGATACATTTATAAAAAGGATTTGAATTGGATGTGTTTTGAATTGGAAAAGTGTTACTTTGTGTTTAGTGTTGCTTTTTCTGTGCAACTTTGTAAATTTGTGTTTATATTTATGTGAGGTACGGACTTATAAGCTCCTTGATGGCAAGGACTGATGTCAATGTACGCTATGTAAAGTGCTGCATAAATTGTCAGTGCAAAATAAATGTGTGCAGCCTATTGTATTAAGAATGTGCACACCAAAGTTCAAACGCATGTGCGTGTGTATATATAAATATATATATATATATAATAAAAATACACACTCTTATAAATAAATGTATTAAAAAAATGTATTAAAGCTGGCACCTTGTCAGTGGGGCAGTGGAGGGTGTCAGTAGAGCAGTTGATAGTGTCAGTCAGTAAGGCAGTGGACAGTGATTTTTATTTTTTATTATTTTATATTTTTTTGCAATATTTTTTATATTTTTTTTACAATTTTTTAGGAGCCCCATTGGGGGGCTTTGATGAACTATCAGGGGTCTAAACAGACCCCTGATGCCTCACTTTTGAGAAAGAGAAAGGGACTGAGGACAGGGACTTCCCAGTCCCTTTTTCTGCAGCCTCAGCTGCCCAGTGCACGAATGGGTTTCTGAGAAGTGCTCTGTGCTGAGCAGCTTCCTGTTATCAGAAACCGAAGCATAGTAAACAATTTACTATGCTTCAGTTATGAATGAACACGGCGAGTGATTGGTATTGAAAAAAAAAGAAGAGGAAGAGGGACAATAGAGGTGGTGGGAGTGGTATATACTGGTACCGATCAACTTTATTTTCCTCCTCCAGCCGCTGAATGCCGGCAGGAGGGAAAAGAGGAGAAGCAGACTTTCAGTGGCTGCAGGAAGAAAATACAAATGAGATCCAGTAAGTGTCATTCCCGCCGCCCTTCCTGACTAGGTTCTGGGGGTTGGCAAGGAAGGATTATGATCTACCCATCACCTGCTAACCCCCGGATTAGGGTGTGCCCAGGCACACCCCCCCCCCCCTGCGCACGTCTACGTTCACATCTATGCATGTGTGGTTGTTGGGATTTTGAGGCCTGTTTTCCGATGCATCCTGCATTTCTCATGCATGTTTTTAATGCATTTTTGGGAAGTGGTAATGTTGCTAGGAGGTGTCTATGCATTTTTCCTGCATTTTGAATTTGATGCAAAGTCTATGGAGCCAAAAACGCACAGCGCACAGGTGAAAACTGCATAGATGTGAACGTGACCCACAGAAAGTAATGTGAAATGGACTGTGGTATGTTTCTGCAAAATGCGTATGGGTGAACCCAGGCTTAGGGCCAGTTCACAACAGAATCGCACATGAACATAGCTCAGTGGGTAAACCTGGTTCCCCATCTGTGCGATTTGGTAGCCCATTTGTATGAAACTCACAAAAAGTAATGCATGCACTATTTTTTTTTTTAGCAAAACTATACTCCCATAAAAGCTTATGGCTCACAAACGCTGATAAATGCAGAATAGCTGCGTTTTTCAGCATTTTTTTTTTAATAGAGTTAGAGCGTTTTTACAGCCGAAGAACTCTTCTCAAAACCCACTAGTTTTGGGTTATTTTTCCCTGTCAAAAACTGCTGATAACAGCCTATGTGTGCATGGACACATAAGATAACATGATGGGGAGTTTGTTTGTTTTTTGACTGACCATGTTTAGCCGCGTTTGACATTTGTATGCGTTTTTACATTATAAAAAGTGTTTTTAACCACTTGCCGACCAGCCGCCGCAGTCGTACTGTGGCAGAATGGCAGGGCTGGGCGAAATGACGTTACCTTACGTCGCTTCCCCCTGTGGCCACCCGCTGCTCGCTCCTGGAGCCGATGTGAGTGCCCGGGGGTCGCGATTACTGCCGGGCTCCCGCGATCGCTTGTGACGCAGCGGGAACCGGGATCTCTGTGTGTAAACACAGAGATCCCGGTTCTCTGAGGGGACAAGAGACTGAGCGTGTGTTCATACAAAGTATGAACACCGATCTATCTCTTCCCCTAGCAAGTCCCATCCCCCCTTTAGTTAGAACCTGTAGCAGGGAACGCAGTTAACCGATAGATCGCCCCCTAGTATTAACCCCTTCCCTGCCAGTGACATTTTTTCAGTAATCAATGCATTTGTATAGCACTGATCGCTGTATAAATGACAATGGTCCCAAAAATGTGTCAAAAGTGTCCGATGTGTCCGCCATAATGTCGCAGTCCTGATAAAAATCGCAGATCGCCGCCATTACTAGTAAAAAAAAATTAATAATAAAAATGCCATGAAACTATCTCTTATTTTATAAACGCTATAACTTTTGCGCAAACCAATTTATATACGCTTATTGTGATTTTTATTACCAAAAATATGTAGAAGAATACATATCAGCCTAAACTGAGAAAGAAATAGTTTTTTTATATTTTTGGGGGGAATATTTATTATAGCAAAAGGTAAAAATTATTGTTTTTTTTTTTCAAAATTGTCGCTCTTTTTTTGTTTATAGCGCAAAAAATAAAAACCGCAGAGATGATCAAATACCAACAAAAGAAAGCTCTATTTGTGTAAAAAAAAGGACGTCAATTTTGTTTGGGTGCAATGTCCCACGACCGCGCAATTGTCAGTTAAAACGACACAGTGCCAAATCGCAAAAAGTGCTCTGGTCGGGAAGGAGGTAGAATCTTCCGGGGTTGAAGCGGTTAATGAAAAAAAAAATGCCCAAAAATGCTAACGCCAAAAAAAGTGGGGAAAATGCGCAATAATGCTAATGTAAAAACGCAGCTAAAATCTGAAAAACTGGCGTTTTTAGCGCTGCTGTAGCGCTGACGCTTTTAAAACGTCCTGTGCGCATGAGCCCTAACGCTGTGTACTGCGTTAAGCCAGGTTAAGCGTTTTTTTAAGCTGCAGTAATTGGATTTGGGAGTGGAAAATAGAAGAGGGTGGAGAAACGCTGCTAAACGCTTTTTCCGGGCATTGTTACTGGCTTTGCAGCTATGGTTGCCACCTCATCCCTATAAACCTGAACAAATATTCATTACACAGGTTCTGTGGCTGATTAAGGTGGTAATTAAACTCACTTGGAGCCTTATCTACATGTAATTAGCCTCAGGACCTGTGTAATTCAAAGGTGTTCAGTTTTAAAGGGATGAGGTGGCAACTCTATTTGCAGCTTGTTTTTTTTTTTGTTTTTTTTTATCGCCCTGTGTGCATGAGGACTAACAATGAATGGCAACAGGAGCGAGACGAGTGGTTTTTCATAAATGTGCGCAAAATCACGCGTGTTCCTGAAAAGCTAAAGTGTAAATGCAGCCTGAGGACTCATATGGGGTCCTGGGATGAATATTTAGGACCAAGGGAAAGTAGGAAGCACAGTGGAAGCTGTGGAGTTAATTAGTCCACCTGCCCCCCCCCCCCCCCAATCAGCTCACCTGGGCACTCCTATGGAATCCTCACCTTTGCACGTGGCCGTCCAGGTGAGCTGATTGGGAGCAGATCAGGTAAAACTGAACAGCTTGCTCTCCTCCTCCTCTCCTGGTACTAGTTAACCCCTTGTTGTCACCACCAGGGTCATCTTTCCCTTCAAATCTTTTTACTAAAACCACTTCAGCCCCGGACCACTTGGCTGGCCAAAGACCAGAGCACTTTTTTAGATTCGGCACTGCGCCACTTTAACTGACAATTGCGCGGTAGTGCGACGTTGTACCCAAAAAAAATTTACATCCTTTTTTTCCCACAAATAGAGCTTTCTTTTGGTGGTATTTGATCACCTCTGCGTTTTTTATTTTTTACGCTATAAACAACAAAATAGCGACAATTTTGAAAAAAAAGCAACATTTTTAAACTTTTTCTATAATAAATATCCCCAAAAAATATATAAAAAACATTTTTTTCCTCAGTTTAGGCCGATATGTATCCTTCTACATATTTTTGGTAGAAAAAATCGCAATAAGCGTTTATTGATTGGTTTGCGCAAAAGTTATAGCATCTACAAAATAGGGGATAGATTTATGGCATTTTTATTTATATTTTTTTTTTTTACTAGTAATGGCGGCAATCTGCGATTTTTTTATCGTGACTGCGACATTATGGCAGACACTTTTGGCACTATTTTGGGGACCATTCACATTTATACAGCGATCAGTGCGTTTAAAAATGCACTGATTACTGTGTAAATGTGACTGGCAGTGAAGGGGTTAACCACTAGGGGGCTAGGAAGGGGTTAAGTGTTTCCTAGAGAGTAATTTTAATTGTTAGGGGCGTGGCTACGAGTGACACGTCACTGATCGCTGCTCCCAATGAGAGGGAACAGACGATCAGTGACATGTCACTAGGAAGAACGGGGAGATGTGTTTACACGGACATCTCCCCGTTCTTCAGCTCCGTGACACGATCGCGGGACACCGACGGACATCGAGTCCGCGGGTTCCATGGGCACGATCATGGAGCTCGCGGCGGCAAATTTAAAGGGACGTACCTCTACACCCGTTTGCCTGTCCATGCCATTTTGTTGACGTATATCTACATGCGGCGGGCGGCATGTGGTTAAATATCCTAATTACAGACAAAACACAAAAAAACACAACAAAACATCATACACATTGAACCAAAGATATATTACGATTTCCAAATATAATCCAATGTAAGAATTATTAATCCAAAAGGGAAGGAAAAAGGAAGAAGACAAATAACCACTGACCACCAATGCAATGGTGATTTTAAAATGACCACCATTGTGAGGGGGGATTTACACTGACCACCAATGTAATGGGGAATTTACAATGACCACCATTGTGAGGGGGGATTTACACTGACCACCAATGTAATGGGGAATTTACAATGACCACCATTGTGAGGGGGGATTTACACTGACCACCATTGTGAGGGGGGATTTACACTGAGCACCATGTAACGAGGGATTTTCGCCACCCACCAATATAAAGAGGGATTTCTACACTGACACCAATGTAATAGGAACATTTACACCAACCACCAGTGTAAGGGGGAATATACAATGACCCCAATGTAAGGGGGAATTTACACTGACATCCATTGTCGAGGAGATTTGTACTGGCCACTAAGGATGGGCTCGGGTGCACACCCCACGTGCAGAGCCCGCCAGGAAGTCGGCAGGGTGCTGCGCTAATCACAGGCAGTGACACATTTTCCCGATGTGCGGCTGCAGAGATCGGGAAATGTCTCACTGCCTGTGATTAGTGCAGCACCGTGCCGACTTCCTTGCTAGTTCTGCACGTGGGGTGTGCGAACACGACCGAGCCCATCCTTAGTGGCCACCAATGTAAGGTGACACTTCTACACCGACCACCAATGTTAGGGGGGATTTACACTGACCACCAATGTAAGGGCAATTCTGCACTTACCACCAATTTAAAGGGAAATGTACACTGATCACCAATGTAATGAAGAATTTACACTGACAACCATGTAATGGGGGATTTTACATCAACAACCAATAAAGGGGGATTTCTACACTGGCCACCAATGTAAGGGGAGATTTACACTCACCACCAATTTAAAGTGATTGTAAAGGATCGCTTTTTTTTTTTTTAAATAACAAACATATCATACTTACCTCCACTGTGCAGCTCATTTTGCACAGAGTGGCCCCGAACATCCTCTTCTGGGGTCCCCTGGTGGCTCTCGCGGCTCCTCCCATCAGATAACCCCCTAGGAGAAGCACTCTCCCGAGGGGGTTACCTTGCGGGTGCGCTCCCGAGTCCAGTTTTGCGTCCACAGACACTAATGCCGGACTCGGCCCCGCCAATGGCTGCGCTGCTGTCAATCTATCCAGTCAAGAGCCAGGACCCTGTGGAGAGAGGGACACTGCTTCCCCGCCGAGGAGATGAAGGGGCTCAGGTAAGTAAAATTGGGGGGCTGGGGGGGGGGGGCAGTGACTGCCAGGTGTTTTTTCACCTTAATGCATAGGATGCATTAAGGTGAAAAAACATAAGGGTTTAAAACCCCTTTAAAGGGGGCTTCTACATGGACCACCAGATTCAAAACTGACCACAAATGGATGACCACAAAAGTTTGACCACTGACCACCAATGTAAGTAGGGCTTTACACTGACCACCAATGTAAGGAGAACTTTACACTGACCACCAATTTAATGAGGGCTTTACACTGACCACCGATGTAAGGAGGGCTTTACACTGACCACCAATGTAAGGAGGGATTTACACTGACCACCAATGTAAGGGGGGGGGCCTTCACACTGGCCACTAGTGTAAATGAAAGGATTGTACACCAAGCCCCAATGTAATGAGAATATTTTACACTGACCACCAATGTAACTGAGACATTTAGCCTGCGTTTACCTTTGTGCGCGTCGGGAATGCATGGAAAATCACTTTCCTGGCACCACAGAATCGTGCTGCCCTTTAGCAGATACACATCAGTGCCATTAATTGGTAATGACACCCTCACACATCTGCTGAAATGTGCGTATTCACATGCATCAAAATTCAGGGTCCTGTGGCACCATGTTGTCTTGAAAAAGGGCCCTACCTCCCACTTAATGACCACTGTTGTCGGCAGAATTTTTAATCATGCCCCTTTACCTCCCCAGTGGGCAGCATTCAGCAGAAGTGATGGTGGATATGACCTCAGGGGGACATGATATACATATGAATGCCACCTCTATTTACATATTAATGTTGCCACTATTTACATATCAATGCAGGTTGTTTACATGTAAACACAGGGCCTGCAGGTGAGTCATCTGTACATGGTAATAGGGCAGAGCTGAGCAGCATTAGTAACCGAACTTCACACTGAGATATTGGGACACATCACGGGACTAAAACTTCAAGGGACAAGGGAATTTAAACTGGGGTAGTTGGCAAGTATGAGGCAGCTGCTTTGGGCCCCACAACAATCATGGGGCCCATGGCAGCTGCCCCCTTTTGCCCTGCCTTAAAGACGGTCCTGGTCACTACCAGCAACTCTATGAAGGCTGAAAGCTGTTACAGATGGGCGATGCACTGGGTGGTATTTTAGGATAAGTTTACCTTTAAAAAAAATAATAATAAATGCACCTCGTTTTGCAGGTAAAAAAAAATTGGCTTTTTTTTCGTTTATTTTACTAGGAGCCTGGAAAGCATTGCAGCTGAGATCAGTTGATCATGGGTGCCATGTAGGTCTCCTGCAGATGTGTCATCTGTCTGCTCATACCTCATACGGGCAGGCAGTTACACAATGACAGGAAGAGACAATGAACTTAAATGTGCCATGGTAGTTCATTGAGAACTACTAACCGACAGCTGGAAGGGCTGTTGGTACTTGTAGTTTCCCATTCACAGAACCTTGTGAATGAATTGTGCAGCCAGGTGGGCGGAGTCCTGCAGTTCTTTTTTAAATAGTGACAGCGAGTCGGGGGAGAAGATCCCACACTTGCTGTTACTAGGTGCAGCCTATCCTGGATCATATTCCTATCCGTGGTCTCTCCCTGATCCTATCCCTGAACTTATCAGCAATCCTGTCACTGATCCTCTCCCTGATCTTATATATGGTCCTTTCTATAAGCCTATCTATGATCTCATCCCATGATCCATTCCATGAATCTATTCCTAAACCCATCCCTGATTAAACTCTCTGATCCTATCACTGACCCTAGCTGTGATCCTATCTATGATCCTATTTATCTAGTCATGATTCTATCTGTAAACCTATCCCCTGATCCTATCCATGACCCTATCCCTGATTCTATCTCAGATCCTATGCCTGATTCTATCCTTGATTCTATATCTGATCCTAACCTTGATTCTATCTCTGATCATATCCATGATTCTACCCTGCCCTGATCCTATTCATGATTCTATCTGTAAGATTATCCCTAATCCTATCCATGACCCTATCCCTGATCCTATCTTTGATTCTATCTCTGATTCTATCTCTAATCCTATCCCTGATTATATTGCTGATTCTATTGCTGATCCTATTGCTGATCCTATCCCTGATTCTCTTGCTGATCCTATCCCTGATTCTATTGCTGATCCTATCCCTGATTATATTGCTGATCCTATCCCTGATTCTATTGCTGATCCTATCCCTGATTCTATTGCTGATCCTATTGCTGATCCTATCCCTGATTCTATTGCTGATCCTATCCCTGATTCTATTGCTGATCCTATCCCTGATTCTATTGCTGATCCTATCCCTGATTCTATTGCTGATCCTATCCCTGATTCTATTGCTGATCCTATCCCTGATTCTATCTCTGATTCTATCATTGATCATATCCCTGATTCTATCTCTGATTCTATCATTGATCATATCCCTGATTCTATCTCTGATCCTATCTTTGATTCTACCTCTGTTCCTATTTATTATGTGGCCAATGAAAATTCTAAATGTTACAGTTGTCACGGGAAGAGGTGAGGGTAGAATCATTTAGGGACATTTGTTCCACTGACAACTGGACTTCTTGCTTTAGGGAGATTTTGTCTAATTTCCTGCCTGTTAGAGCACAAACTGCAAAAAAAAAAAAAAAAAAAAAAAATCAGGAATGTTATTTTTTAACCACTGACAGTCACCAGCTCTCTGCTCAGGAAACTGCGAGAACCAAGCGCTCAGCTGTGTTTGATCGCTCAGTTCTCAGTCTTAGAGCCGGCAGGGACAGATGCAGGTAAGTATGATTCAGCAAAAAAAAAAAAAATTCCCATACATCTCTTTTAAAAATGTCATTATCATGTTAACGGGGGGGACCAGGGAATTTCACACTGCAGCTGCCCGAGCTTTAGCGGTAAAGCGCCGCTCGTTTTAGCTGCGCTTTACCGTTGTTATAGTGGTGCTTTGGCGCCGCTATTCGTGTGGTAGTGGGGCGCTTTTAACCCCCAACAAGGGGTTAAAAAGGGGTTAAAAGTGCCCCTGTTGCGGCGCTTATGAATCGGTTTTCAGCCGCTTCAGAAGCGCTGCCCATGCATTCCAATGGACAGGGACATTTTGGGAGTGCTGTATACACCGCTCCTAAACCGCCCCAAAGATGCTGCTAGCAGAACTTTTTCTAACGTCCCGCAAGAGCACCACCCCAGTGTGAAAGCACTCAGGCTTTCACACTGGGGTGGCAGGGGAGGCGCTTTTCAGGTGCTTTACAGGCGCTATTTCTAGTGCTAAAACGCCTGAAATCTTCCCCAGTGTGAAAGGGGTCTAAGAAATAATAAACACCAGGAAAACAGAGGCAGCGCCATGTCAAGCTCAAAAGTCTATATTGTCAGGACAGTTGCAGGCAATAAAAAATTACATGAGGGTGTTCCTTTCCAATAATACTGCGTTTGTGTTCTGGGCAGCGTCCCTAAGTGAGAAAGTAGAAAATGCAATGTCAAGAAAAAATAAAAAACACTCACCTGACAATACTTTGAGGGCTCGGCCACTTACCTGTATGTCCCTTTGGATGTCTATGTCTGAGTGCTGTCAGTGATGTGACGCTATGTGAGCAGTAGCGGCCCATGCATTAAGGGCACACGGGCGCCGCCCTCTCTCTCCTGCCACCCCCTCTAGCACCAATAGATAGATTCATGCATTGCATGAATCTATCTATGGCCGCCGCTGCCACCCTCTATTCAGGCGTCCGGACCCTTTTCAGGCACAGGGCGCCTGAATTACAGCGGTGGCGGGGTGTTTTTGAAGCACCTGATTAGAGTCATAGGCTCTAATAGGCTTCAAAAAAAGTGACCTGCGAGCGCCATGCTGGGCACACACAGGTCATTCGCTTTCCTAACACTAAACTGCCTCTCCGCCAATCAGGTGCTCGGCTGTGTTATATATGTTAATTAATCTGCGCTAACCCCAACACCCTAGAATGTGATGCTTAAACAAAATAAGCAAGAAACGTGATAAAGATAATAAAAATAATGAAAATGAAATGCTAAAAATGAGAACAAATTTTTAAATTAAAGTTAAGTTAAATTAAGTAAATGCAGCTATCTTCTGCCAAAATGTAATACTTAATTAAGAGAAATTATATAGACACAAAAGAATATTGCTCAAATTAATACCCCAAATATGTGAATAAAGGTGCCACTCATTACTATATAAAATCAATCTCTAATGTGAAAAAAAGTCCAAAACATTAAAGGTTAAATAATTCTATGATGAAAGGATAATCCTAACAAAGAAAGTGAAGTGAATATATATTTTCACACAAACATTTATGTTAAATGTATCAAAAAAGTGTCCAAAATGCAACAAATTAGCAAATGTAAAAAAAAAGGAGCTTTGATGATGCCGCCCCGCACACTCACACACTTGTCCTGTGTTTCAAATCTGGACAGTGAACATACACTGAGCATACACCCCAGATGATAAGGGTCACACACGCCTGTTAGCTGCCACACACTGCTCGGGTCTGTTACCTGTCACCTGATTGGCTGAAATGACAGGCGCCACTATTGGACGCCTATCAGGAGGAGAGGACGGGAGATGAGGACAGCAGGAGACGCATGGAGGACCCCGCTTGTTGCCGTCACCCGCTGCCCCACCAAGACAGGGTAAGCGCCAGGCAGGTGGCGAGCGGGCGGGGGTCACACTGGGGGCGTTTAAGGGCACACTGGCAGCATATGATGGGCACACTGGCAGCATATGATGGGCACACCGGCAGCATTTGATGGGCACACTGGCAGTGTTTGATGGGCACAGTGGCAGCATTTGATGGGCACAGTGGCAGCATTTGATGGCACAGTGGAAGCTTTTGATGGCACGGTGGCAGCGTTTAATGGGCACAGTGGCAGCGGTTGGCACAGTGGCAGCATTTGATGGCACAGTGGCAGCGTTTAATGGGCACAGTGGCAGCGTTTGGCACAGTGGCTGCAATTGATGGCACAGTGGCAGCGTTTGATGGCACAGTGGCAGCGTTTGATGGCACAATGGCAGCATTTGAGGGCACAGTGGCAGCATTTGATGGCACAGTGGCTGCAATTGATGGCACAGTGGCAGTGTTTGATGGCACAGTGGCAGCGTTTGATGGCACAGTGGCTGCAATTGATGGCACAGTGGCAGCATTTGAGGGCACAGTGGCAGCGTTTGATGGCACAATGGCTGCAATTGATGGCACAGTGGCAGCATTTGAGGGCACAGTGGCAGCGTTTGATGGCACAATGGCTGCAATTGATGGCACAGTGGCAGCATTTGATGGCACAGTGGCAGCATTTGATGACACAGTGGCATTATTTGATGGCACAGTGGCAGCGTTTGATGGCATAGTGGCAGCATTTGATGGGCTCAGTGGCAGCATTTGATGGGCACAGTGGCAGTGTTTGATGGCATAGTGGCAGTATTTGATGGCACAGTGGCTGCAATTGATTTTTTTTCAAAAATGTTTTGCGCCCCCCCAAAAATTTTGAGCACCAGCCGCCATTGTATGTGAGGGCTGCATATGGGCAGGTTCCTCCTTCCACACTACCAAAACTGCTGCCTCTGGCCCCAATGCTTCCTGGACCTGGAAGAGGTGTGCCCCCTGTGAACTCTTAGGCCCCTTTCACATGGGCTTGTCCGTTCGACGGACTCCACTTTGCTCAGTGGGGGGATCGATCCGCTGATCCCCGCTGAGCAGGCAGATGACAGGCCTGTCTCCGCTCACTGTGCAGAGATGGACCTGGCAGAGCCCTGCTCTCCTCTATGGGGAGATTAAATGAAAATGGACAGCCTGTCCGTTTTCATCCAATCCCATCCGATCCACCAGATGGATGAAAAATAGGACCTCCATCCATCTGGATAAGGCGGACAGGATCGGATTGGATAGCAGCTGGTGTCCCCGCTGAGATCCGATGCCCCATAGGGGTGAATGGAGTGTCCGATCAGATCCGCCTGAAAAAACTGACAGGGAGGACCTGATGGTAAAAACCATGTGAAAGAGGCCTTAAGCTGGCCATACATTATGCAAATTTCTTATTCAATTTCCTTTAGATTTACCTTACACTATGTAGTGCGAGGGCCTGCCTGATTGTACACAAATTGAAAGTGTTTAGGTGTGACCTCATATTATATGATTTTTGGTAAATCTAAAGGAAAATTGTACAAGAAAATTGTGTAATGTATGGCCAGCCTAAGGGCTGTATTGATAAAAAAAAAAATATGAAGCCCCGAAAAAAATATTAGCCCAGGTCGAATATTCTTCATACAGTGAATCAGCCACATTATGGCATCTAGATGGAGCTGAAAATCATAATACAAAGGTATTTAAAGTGGAGCTTTACCCATAACAAATTGATAAAAAAGAATGTTCTTTAGCAAGGAACAGACATTCCACAGTAATAATTATGCTACCAAAATGCGTGTGTGTTGTAAATTGCCCCCAGTATTGCTCCTGTTTCTTCTTGCTGGAGGCTGCCATTTTGTTGAAGCCCAGAGCCCTTGGACAGCAGTAAATCATAAAGCAGAACTAAACCCAGGGGTGGCCCGTCCATTAAGGGTATACGGGCGCTGCCCCCCCCCATCCATGCCGCCACCCCCCTTATCCATGCGTCTGGCCCCCTGAAGTCATCTAGCAGGACTTAATTTTCTGACTAAAGTTCCACTTTAGGGTCATCGGCTCCACCTAGAGGCCATAGTAGGGTATTTTCCTGATTCATTATGTTCTGTATGAATGAATAATATTCAAACTGAAGAGAAAATAGCCTAATAACATTCGATTTTGCCCCCATTTGCACAGAATAAATGTTAGTGTGGTTTCACAGGATAAGTAGCTCTGAAGTTAGATCTCCTGATCTGCCTACTTGTTCCAAGTCATTACTCTGGAAGTATTGCACTCTATATTGTACAGGACTTGGCTAATATACAGTACATGACTAGGGCATGTTTTATATAGTTGTGGGCTTTGAGGCTGCTCTCCATCTACAGGGGTAACCCAAAGCTCCTTCAGAAAATATGTCTATAGAAGATAGATGAACGTGACACACTAGTTTTGACGGTCCATCATAAAAGGCCATTCCACATAAAAACTGACAACATGTTTTTGGGGGGGTTCATAACTGCACCTTCATCAGGGCTTAAGGTGGTTGTAAAGGCACAATTTGTTTTTTACCTACTGTGTGCAGCAGCCCCCCTAATACTTACCAGTGCCCCATCTCGATCCAGCAATGTGCACAGGAGCCTTACCTCTCCGGGGACTCGCACTCCAGATTGTTTTTTGGCAGCAGCAGGAGCCTTTGACTCCTGCTGCTGTCAATCAAAGCCAGTGAGCCAATCAGGCGATGGAGGGGGTAGGGCCGAGCCGTAGCTCCGTGTGTGAATGGACGCACAGAGCCGGGAAAACCCCTGCTTGGGTGCCCCCCACAGCAAGCTGCTTGCTGTGGGGGCACCCGGCAGGAGGGAGGGGCCAGGAGTAAGAGGAGGAGAATCTGGGCTGCTCTGTGCAAAACCATTACACAGAGTAGGTAAGTATAACATATTTGTTATTTTTAAAAAAGAACAAGGCTTTAATATCACTATTAACTAGATATGAATTGATTAATTTCCACCCAGGACTGCGATTGTAGAAACAGAGTAGATATGTATGGGCACCAGTGGCATCACTAGGGGGTAGCTTTTGGGGCTATAGCCCCGAATCTGGGGCCCATAGCCCTGAGTCTCTGCAGGGGTCCCCAAGAGGAGGGGAGGCCCTCTGGGGACCCTGATGTAAGTGGGGGGCTCTCTGGGGACCCTGATGCAATGGGGAGGCTCTCTGGGGACCCTGATTTTAAGGGGGGGCTCTCTGGGGACCCTGATTTTAAGGGGGGCTCTCTGGGGACCCTGATTTAAGGGGGAGGCTCTCTGGGGACCCTGATTTAAGGGGGGCTCTCTGGGAACCCTGATGTAAGTGGGGGGCTCTCTGGGGACCCTGATGCAAGGGGGAGGCTCTCTGGGGATCCTGATGTAAGGGGGAGGCTCTCTGGGGACCCTGATGTAATTGGGGGCTCTCTGGGGATATATACACGCACATATATTGCAGTATATACATGTGTATGCCCGCCCAAGCGTATGACTTTCTTTACTACGCTGCTATGGGCTCTAGCCCCAGATCTTTTGTAGACCTAGCAACGCCCCTGATGGGCACCAACATTAGGTCAACTTTGGTGGCTGTATGTTTGCTGCTACAGATCAATTTGCTGTACATGTCTACTGAATCACAGAAAATCAACATGACAGCCAGGAAATAAGCATTGTCAGAAAGAGGTCATCAATGGCTGCCTACATATATGCCTACATATTGCTCTCATGATTGCTTTTACAACAAAGTGATTGTAAACCTCAGACATGAAATATGAACAAAGCATATCCCTCTATAGCAGGGGTCTCAAACTGGCGGCCCTCCAGCTGTTGCGAAACTACAAGCCCCATCATGCCTCTGACTGTGGGAGTCATACTTGTAACTGTCAACCTTGCAATACCTCATGGGACTTGAAGTTTCGCAACAGCTATAGGGCCGCCAGTTCTAGATCCCTGCTCTATAGTGTACTTGTTTCAATCCAGAGCACCTTCTTCTGTTATCAGCATGAGTCCCTTCTGACAAGTTTTCCTGACACCAAGAGATAAAAGGTGACAGGGGAGGGCGCTCCAGCACACAGTCTGTGATTGACAGCCTCAGCTCTGTTCCTGTGCACTGTGTAAAGGGGGGAGGGGGGTGCCCCTTCCCTCCAATCAGCTCTCAGAGCTCTCCTCACTGACCTCTACAGAGTGTAACTTCAGCTCCTCACCCCCTTTTTTCTGACAGCTCAGACAAAGTCTTGAACGGATGTAGAGGAAAAAAAGACTGCAGATAAACAAATACAACGTATGTAGGAGAATTTGTTTCATCTCCGTGTATCACCTGAGGTCAGTCACTTCACTGGCATACACTTGAACTCCTTTCCACCCGCACCCCTTTAAAAGGTTCTGAACGCCAGGGGTGGGAAAGTTTGGCCGATCACGTGACCACTGTGATTGGCTGTCACAGCGGTCACATGATCGGAAGCCGGTCCCACCAACTACCGATCATTAGCAGAGGCCAGGTGCCGTCTTTCACAGCTCATTCTCTGTACTGAGAGCCAGCAGGGAGCGCGCTCTCAGCACAGAAACCTCAGCTGCCCACCGTTTCGTCACCACACATATGTGTTAGGCGGTCATTAAGGGGGTAATAAAGCATTTTGTCAGATGAGCCATATAACAAATTGATTACGTTGTTCATTTAAATGCAAAAGTCAGCATTTCCCAGCAGCAACTGCGTACACAAGCCTGCCGCACGCTCACTGGCAAGTTAGCCCCCCTGTGCACAAGATTTGGTGTGGGTGAAAGGCACAGGCGCACCGCCCAGCTCCTCTGCCAGCAGTATGAGAGGCTGAAAGCTGCTACAACTGGATGGGGTTGGAGGGTGCACAGAGGGGAACTAACGTTTAGGGCAGTATATACCCAGGAATAAATGTTTATAAAGCAGACTGCTTTCATTTCAGGCGTTCATCCCTGGACACATGCCACCCAGATTGTTAAAGGATAAGGACAGGATCATGGGTAGGATCAGTGATGTGATTATGGATAGGATCACAGATAGGGACAGGTATAAGATCAGGAATAGGATCACAAATAAGATCAAGGGTAGGATCTTGGATAGGATCACAAATAGGATCAGGGATAAGATCGGGGCAGGGATAGGATCAGGGATGGGACCAGGGATGGGAACAGGAATAGGATCAGGGACAGAATCATGGATAGGATCAGGGGTAGAATAAGGAAAAGGATCAGGGACAGGATAATGGATAGGATCAATGGTAGGATCAGGGATAGGATCAGGGACGGGATCATGGATAGGATCAGGGATAAGGTCAGGGCAGGGATGGGATCAGGGATAGGATAAAAGACAGGATCATGGATATGATCAGGGGTAGAATCAGGGACAGGATCGTGGATAGTATCAGGGGTAGAATCAGGGACAGGATCATGGATGGGATCAGGAATAGGATCACAGATAGGGCCAGGGATAGGATCAGGGATAGGATCAGGGATAGGATCATGGATAAGATCAGGGGTAGAATCAGGGATAGGATCAGGGACAGGATCATGGATGGGATCAGGGATAGGATCACAGATAGGGCCAGGGATAGGATCAGGGGTAGGATTATGGATAGGGCCAGGGATAGGATCAGGGGTAGGATTATGGATAGGGCCAGGGATAGGATCAGGGGTAAGATTATGGATAGGATCAGGGGTAGGATCAGGGACAGGATCATAAATGGGATCAGGGCTAGGATCACAGTTAGGGACAGGGATAGGATCAGGGGTAGGATAATGGATAGGATCACAAATAGGATCAGGCATAAGGTCAGGGCAGGGATAGGATCAAGGGTAGTATCAGGGATGTGACCAGGGATAGGATCATAGATAGGATCAGGGGTGGAATCAGGGATAGAATCAGGGACAGGATCATGGATATGATCAAGGGTAGGATCAGGGATGGGATGAATGAACGAATGAATGAATGATTTGTAAAGCGCTGCAAATGCAAACTGAATTGCCTCAAGGCGCTAGATGCGTTCTGTGTTGTCAGCTTCTTAGAAGAGGTAGGTCTTGAGTTTTTTCCTGAAGGCCTGATGGTTTTCTTCCATGCGGATGTAAGTCGGAAGAGCGTTCCATAGCCTTGGTCCTTGGACTGCGAATCTTCGTTCTCCCTTTGATTTGTAGCGGTATTTGGGAATAAGGAGGAGGTTTTGGTTAGATGATCGAAGACTGCGATTGGGTGTGTAGTGTTTTATTTTCTCTCGAAGGTATTGAGGAGCGTTTCCTTGTATGCATTTGTGGGTGAGGCAGAGGGTCTTGAATGTGATCCGATTCTTTACGGTTAGCCAATGTAGGCTCCTCAGGGATGGGGAAATGGATTCCCAGGGTTTTTTTCCTGTTAGCAGTCTTGCCGCCATGTTTTGGATAAGTTGTAAGCGCGCAAGCTGATATTGGGGTAATCCTATGTAGAGTATTGTGGTCCACTGTATCAAATGCTGCACTGAGGTCTAACAGTACCAGGAGACACGATTCTCCGTCATCTGCTGCTTCAAGGGCGTCGTCCCATATTTTGAGAAGTGCCGTTTCTGTGTCATGGCCTGGGCGGAAGCCTGATGCAGAGGGTCCAGGAGTTGGTGTGTGTCCAGGTGGCATTGTAGCTGTTGTACTACTGCTTTCTCCATAATCTTGGAGATGGTGTTGAGGCTTGTTATTGGTCTGCGGTAGTTAGGGTCCTTAGGGTCGAGGTTGGGTTTCTTTAGCAGGGGTTTGACGATGCCTTGCTTGAGGGTGGTTGGAACAATCCCTTCTTTGAATGACTGATTTATGAGGTGTGTTATAGTAGGGGCCAAGATGTCGAAACATTCTTTCAGGAGTTTTGTGGGAATAATGTTGTTTGGTGATGTGCTGTCTCGAAGGCTTCTGATGATGTTTTTGGTGGTGTCAGTGGTGATTGGGTTCAAAGAGAAATTCGGTGATTGTGTGATGTTCGTGTCGATATCCTCTTTTTGCTTTGGTTGAGTGAGGTTGATTGTTTTTTTCTGTTGAATTGTTTTCCGAATGTTGTAGATTTTGTCGATGAAGAAATTTGATAACTCATTGCAGAATTCTTGAGTTTCGTTTGCTGGGAGCTCTAAGCAGGTTGGGTTCATTGACTGGGCGACTATTTTGAAATTTTGAGATGGTGTTCGAGAAATGTTCTTTTTTGGCTTTGAACATTGCTTTGTGGTATTTCACAGTGAGTGCTTTGTAGTTTGTATGGTTTTCCTTGGTAGGATTTCTTCTCCATGCTCTTTCAGCTCTTCTACGTTCTTACTTGAGTAGGGTGAGAGTGCTATTAAACCATCTTAAGTTTTTTTTGCGGATGAGTGTTCTGCGTTTTGGCGCCACTGAGTCTGCTGTTTGTAGTAATGCCTTGTTTAGGAAGTTGAGCGTTTGTTCCATTGAGAGGTTTAAGTTTAGCAATGGTATTTTGTTTGATAATGTGGTTTTGAAGAGTTCAGAGTGTGGTTTCTTCTGAGATCTGTTCCAGTGTGTTGTTGTTGCGTGTTTCTGTTTTTGGAGGGTGGTGTTAGTGGTGATTTTAAATTTGAAAGTGTGGTGGTCCGTTCATGGTAGCGGTGTGTTGTCGAATATGTTGATGTCGATATTTTGTTTGAAGATGAGGTCTAGAGTGTGTCCTGAACTGTGCGTGGGAGCATTTATCAGCAGCTGAAAACCTAGTTCTTCCAGTTGGTTAATGCAGGCGGTCGCGATAGGGTCTTGGGTAGAGTTTGCCCAGAGGTTAAAGTCTCCAAGTACCAGAAAGTTTTTGGTTTTCAGGGTGTGTATTGAAATGAATTCAGTGAGTGGTGTACAGAGATTGGTCTTTAGTCCTGGTGGTCTGTAGCATAGTAGTATGTGAATGGTGTCTTGGGGTGTTGTTTGAAGATGCAGGGAGAGTGTCTCCATGAAAGACACTGAGTTCTGTAAAGTTGGTTTGGTGAACACAAGGTGCGATTTGAAGATCACTGCTAGGCCTCCTCTTTTCCTATTCTATGCTCAGTTAGGATATTGCAGTTCTCAGGCACCAATTCAGTTAGGATGGTGTTGCAGTCGGGTATTAGCCAGCTTTCCGTAATGAAGAGGCAATCTATGTTATTTTCGATGATGAAGTCGTGGATTTCCAGTCTGTGCTTGACTGCAGATCTGGTGTTGATCAGGGCGCATGCTAGTTGTTGTGGTTGGATTGGTGTCACCCTGTATTTGATGGTTGACTGTGGGTTGGTCCTTAGTAATTGTTCTTTTTTTAGTCTTTTTTGAGTGGCGGTTAGTAACGTTGAGGCGGTGTTTCTTAGCCTGTGGAGGGCGTCCGCTGTGTATTTGAAATTGCACATGGTGAGAAAGACAAAGTTGCTGAAGGAAGGATGATCTGATGATGGTACTGATGTAGCGATGATGAGCTTGCTGGGGGATGGAGGGATCAGATGGCTGCCACTGCTACGGGAGTAGTGTAGTTGGCGGGCTGGATGATGGTGCGGAAAGTTCTGGAGGAGGTGATGAAGGGGCTACCTACCTCCCTCCTGTTGATCCAGAGGAAGGCGTAAAACCCCTAGCTGAGCTAGCCAATTACTGCAGCAGAGGAAAAAAAATCCTTCCTGACCCCCCGAGGGGCGATCGAACTCGAGGACCCTGGATCAACTGCTGGGGTACCCCCGTGGGCTTACCTGTACAGGATGGTCCAGAAGAAAAGACGGGGGAGAGGAGGGAAGGGGGGCTGTGGAGGGGGTGAAGGGGGATCTGGCCACTACTTACTGGTTATGGACTGGTGCTGCGGCTGCGTCTAGGAGGATCTAAGATGGACGCTGGGCAGGGTCAGAGCCGTGGATATCCTGGCCTCTGGTGTCAACATGTGCCCCTGCAGTGAGGTCCAGTAGCGAGGAGGGGGTGTTCCAGGTGTAGAGGGGCATGGGGGCCCGCTGGACAAGTGTGGGAGGGGTATGAGGTGGCCAGCTGGCCGGTGCTAGGCCGCAGCCGCGGTCCGTCCCCCGAGTCTAGCGGCTAGAGAATGGGGCGATTGAACGGCGGCTGCGGTGGTGCCCCAGTGGGAGGTATAGTGGGTGGTTCGGGACCGTGACAGTCAGGGGGGTCCGTGGGATGATGAGTCCTACCTGGAGGGGATGGGATGTTCTCTGAAGGCCGGTGGAGTGCTGTGGCCACAGGAGAGAGGACCAAGATGGCCGCCTGCTAGGCCCGAGCCGCGGGCTGCCCGGATGCTAGGGAGTAGCAAGATGGCCGCCGGCTAGGCCCAAACCGCGGCTGTCCGAGCGATATGTTCCCAGTGCTATGTTCCCGGTCCAGCTACGATGGATGGTGAGAGGATGGATCCGGTAGGACTGGGAGCGCGGGCTAGCCGGTCAGGCTGCTGATCGGCTGTGGCAGGTGAGGCTGCAATTCGGCGCAGGCCGGAGCTGCGGAGTGTCCTGCGGGATGGGCCTGTGCGGCCGGCGGGCTGAACACGCCGTCCGGATGGTGTGGACGGCGTGATGGATAGGTAGGGGGGTCCCGGTGCAGTTCTGCTGGGGAAGTGCGGGATGAGTCCTAGGTGGCTGGGTGGCCGCATGGCTGGAGCTGCTGCACAGAGGTCTGTTCTCTACAGCATCAGCATTCAGACTCACAGGGGATCAGGGATAGGATCAGGGACAGGATCATGGATAGGATCAGGGGTAGAGTCAGGGATAAGATCAGGGACAGGATCATAAATGGGGTCAGGGATAGGATCCCAGATAGGGCCAGGGATAGGATTAGGGGTAGGATTATAGCTAGGATCAGGGATAAGGTCAAGGCAGGGATAGGATCAAGGGTAGGATCAGGGACAGGATCATGGATAGGATCAGGGGTAGAATCAGGGAAAGGATCATGGATAAGATCAAGGGTAGGACCAGGGATAGGATTTGATAGGATCACAGTTAGGATCACATTGATACAGTCAGCCCACTAAAATGTTTTATATAATGTATTATATTATGTGTGACCCGGGAATCTCTGGTTTTATTACAGGGTTAAGTAGATACAATATGCTTTAACTATAGAGAGGTTTCCACAATGGGAATTCAGCACCATGAACAGTTCTGGAGTCAGAACATTATCAAGCACCACAATCTAAGAGGCTGAATAACATTTATCATTGTTATAATGTTACATATTGTTCCTTTCATTGAAATACTTGTTTTATATCGAGTGTTATTGTGCTTTGTTCACTTAGCATGCAGTTATATGAAGGCGGCCTCTATACACACTTGTGTCTTTTCCACTGGTGTGCACCCCAAAGCTCAAACACACATGCGTGTGTGTATGTGTGTATATGTATATATATATATATATATATATATATATATATACACACACACCCACATATACACACTCTTATAAGTAAATGTAAACAATAATTTTAAAATATAATAAAACATAGATGGTGTCACTAGTTCAGTGTCAGTAGAGTAATGGACTTTGTCAGCAGAGGTCGGTGTCAGGAGGGCAGTGGATGGGGTAAGTAGAGCAAAGGTTGGTACAGTGCCTTGAAAAAGTATTCATACCCCTTAAAATTTAGTATTCAGCCCCCTTTACTCTGATACCCCTAACTCAAATCTAGTGGAACCAATTGCCTTCAGAAGTCACCTAATTAGTAAATAGAGCCCACGAGAAGAAAGCCATTGTTGAAAGAAAGCCATAGGAAGTCCAGTTTGCAGTTTGTGAGAAGCCATGTGGAGGACACAGCAAACATGTGGAAGAAGGTGATCTGGTCAGATGAGACCAAAATTGAACTTTTTGGCCTAAAAGCAAAACGCTATGTGTGGGGGAAAACTAACACTGTACATCACCCCGAACACAATCATAGCCATGATTAAGCGCCTTGAACGGTGCGAAACGCGTCATGTATCATCTGGACCTGTGTCTCTGATTGATGTATGGATTAAGCCTTATTCCATAAAGGCATTATTTTGGAGTGCGGCCGTCCTTTTTCCATTTTTGCCATTTGACTTTGCTGATCCGGCACCCTTCATCTCCTACTACTAGGATGGTGTAAACACAAGCGATACCACCTGGAGCAGCAATTACCTTGATTTGGTGTTTTTGGACCCACCGTGAAACATGGTGGTGGCAGCATCATGTGGTGGTGATGCTTTTCTTGAGCAGGGACAGGGAAGCTGGTCAGAGTTGATGGAAAGATGGACGGAGCCAAATACAGGGCAATCTTAGAAAAAAACCTGTTAGAGTCTACAAAAGACCTGAGACTGGGGCGGAGGTTCACCTTCCAGCAGGACAACGACCTGAAACATACAGCCAGAGCTACAATGGAATGGTTTAGATCAAAGCATATTCATGTGTTAGAATGGCCCAGTCACAGTCCAGACCTAAATCCCATTGAGAATCTGCAGCAAGACTTGAAAATTGCCGTTCACAGACGCTCTCCATCCAATCTGACAGAGCTTGAGATATTTTGGAAAGAAGAATGGGCAGAAATGTCCCTCTAGGTAGACTGATTATTTATCTAATTTTATGTTGGCCATATTGAGGGCCACATTTGAGGAGCCCCATAATAAAGAAAGTTAACCAACACTAAGTCTTCTGTTTTTAAGTTCTTCCACATGTCTCTGACTGGTAGAATCCTCAAGAGACCATAGGTAGCTGGGTGTGTTTTTTGTATATTACAGTAATAGGTTCCATCTTTATGATATTGCACCGGAGATATCTGGTTAGGAGCAAATGGTGCAAATTTTTTTTTTTTCATCGACACATTGAAGGCAAAGTGATTTTCTGTTCATATTTCTTGTCTGACGATGAATTCTCATCTTGCTTTGAGGCCGGCACAGAAGGGGGTTAAATAATCCGACTCCGGCCCTCCCGCTGAGGGTGGCTTTAGATTGCTTATCAGAGCAGGCCCCCTAGTGGGGAAACAGAGAACTACGAGAGATGGCTTTGTCTGTGATCGATCACTATACTGGCCATGGTGGGGTTGGAGATTTTTGTGAATATCAATTCTCTTGAGAAGCCAAAAGAGAGTAATTTTTACCAGTTCTATGCAGATATGTACATAAACGTCTTTGTATTCTAGAAATAATGCAGATCTCCCCGTCTGTTCCCTGCAGTTTGCTGCAAATGATCTTGGAGGGGATTGGAAGAAGTTCTGTTAAAAAAAAAAATAAAAACTGTACTTATGAAATCTTTATTTTTATTTTTTTTGGCAGGCAAGGTTTTGGATTAGGAGTAGCTGCTTTACCTTGAGGACGAGACTATATTTTCTGAGTCCGCAATAAGCAGGAAACCTTTGTCAGGGCCGACACTGATAGGACTGACAGGCTGATATCTCCTTCTCGTGTCTGGGGGTGGTGATGGATGACTGTCTTTAGTCGGTAATATTTATTCCAATAATGATTAAGCGGAAGAGTTATGTGATCCCGACAGTCATTCGTCAGCTTTATAAAGTGGACCTGCATGAAAAAAACTCCCGACCCGTCTCAGTATACAGCAACATGATCATTTTTCAGAAACGTTCCACATTTCATCGGTTGAAAAGCCATCTTTGGTCTGCAGTAAGTGATATTGCCTAGGCTGAGATGATGTCATCAGTCTGCTGCAGGCGGGAGCAAGCATTTTCTTAGCCTCCCCTCCCCCAGTGATATTGCCTAGGATGAGATGATGTCATCAGTCTGCTGCAGGCGGGAGCAAGCATTTTCTTAGCCTCCCCTCCCCCAGTGATATTGCCTAGGATGAGATGATGTCATCAGTCTGCTGCAGGCGGGAGGAAGCATTTTCCCAGTCTCCCCTCCCCTTAGTGATAGGGTGGCCACCTTTTCTTCAAGCCAAACCTGAACACTTTAGCGGCTCACAGCTAATTTTTTTTTTTTTTTAGGGGGAATGCTTTAGACTCTGGTGTAAAGGGGAACTCTGATTTCTGCTCACCAAACCTCCCACTTACATCAGAGTTCCCAGCATTTCCCCTTAAATCAGGGTTCCCAAATACCCCCTTAAAGCAGAGTCCACAGGGCATCCCTTACATCTGAGTCATTCTCTCAGAGGCAAGAGAGAGAAGGGAGGGTGGGGGGGGAGACTTCAGTCACAGACATTGGATGGTGAGCTCACTCACCCAAGGATGGGGGCTCAGGTTTCGACACCTTTCATCCACAATGTATCTGCCGGTTGCTGAACTTCAGGTTTCCAGCCCACACATCCCTTTCCTGAGGACCAGAACACCGGGGATTGGAGTGTTGGTGGGCAGACAGAGTTGTAGGGGTGGGAGGAGGAGGAGCAGATCAAGCCCTCTCTCCTCTCCTCTCCTGCCTATGTATGGGAATGGGATCCTGTGCACACCACTATGCACTCAGCGGTTGTGGTACTCAGTTACTTGGGGAGCCACAGTCCATTATGAATATTGTGTCCGGGTTTCAGGAGGTCTGAAACCTAGACACACGATTCAAAACCCGAACTGTCCAGGTGAATCCCGGACAGGTGGCAACCCTACTTAGTGATCAGACTGCAACACTGTAACTTTGGCTAGGCTGAGATGATGTCATCAGTCTGCTGCAGGCAGGAAGATGCATTTTCTCGTTCCCCCTTTCCCCCCAGTGATCAGACTGCAACATTGTAACTTTGCAGCAAGTCACAAGGTGAGAGTCTGATCTGTGTCAGACATTTGTGAACACAGCCAAGAACTGCACAGGCACCAGGTTTTACAGGATTGTGTCAACTCTGTGCCAGTATCTCAGTCCAGGAAGGGGATACTGTAGTGACCCTGGATGATGATTGAACAAAGATGGTGCCATCCTTCTGGGGAGAAAGGCAGACAAAGGCATTGTTGGGGGGTGGTCTGAGTGGGTGGTGGATGAATGCTCCAGCCTCTCCGCTTCCGGGTTGCATGTGCTGCTGGTCTGGCCGATGCACTGCACCAGGTGTCTTTAAAGAGGAACTGCAGTCTGCTCACATAATTTGTAATAAAAAAGCCATTCTGAAGCTTCCCTCCAACCACTTTGCATATTATTTTATATATACTGTGATTCTGTACTTGCCAAATGCTGCAGAAATCTCCCTCCACTGAGTCTGGCTGCATTCATTTTAACTGTGGGCAGCTGAAGCTGCTGCCTGTTCACTTCCTGGATTTACACAGACACACACAGAGACACACCTCCAGCTCTGCAGCTCTCATTGGCCCTCTTATGACTCATCCCCCCTCCCTTCCTGGCAAACTCTCAGGAGAGTGAGAGAGAGAGCTGTGCATGATGTCATAAGCCTGGACTAATAACCAGACAAGAAACAGGAAGTGAGCTGTATAAGGGATTTACTGGCAGGAAAAAAATGTTTTACTATCCAAAGTTAAAACAACAACAACAACAACAAGGGCAGAAGATTTAATAGATGGAAAGATGAAAAAATGACTGGAGTTGGGTAGTCGGATCAGATCCCCTTTCTAGACTGGCCTTATGGCAGGAGGGTGCAAACAGACAGAGGTCCTCACTCCTCTGGATCCTGGGTGCAAAAGCCCCGAATTTTCTCAGGCAGTACTATAAAAATCCTCTCTCCCTCCTCCTGGTGTCCCAAAGTCTATCGGGATCTGTAGTTCTACAGCCATCATACACAGTGTACGAGTCTCTTCAAGGGACTACATGTCCCAGGGTGCAACGCAGCAGCCAAGTCCTCTACATCTTACTGCTGACGGACTCTTCCAGTGGCTGTCAGGAGGGAGGGGGGTAAGAAGCGGGAGTGAGAAGAATCTGGGGGGGGGGGGTAGACACATACAAGCCCAATGCTTCCAAAATGCAGAGCTGCTCCGGTCCTGCAGGGGGGGGACAAGTAAAGCACGGAGGGACCGGGGGGGGGAGTAAAGCACAGAGGGACCGGGGGGGGGAGTATAGCATGGAGGGACCGGGGGGGAGTAAAGCACGGAGGGACCGGGGGGGGGGAGTAAAGCACGGAGGGACCGGGGGGGAGTAAAGCACCGAGGGACCGAGGGGGGGGAGTAAAGCACGGAGGGACCGGGGGGGGGAGTAAAGCACCGAGGGACCGGGGGGGAGTAAAGCACGAAGGGACCGGGGGGGAGTAAAGCACGAAGGGACCGGGGGGGAAGTAAAGCACCGAGGGACCGAGGGGGGGGAAGTAAAGCACCGAGGGACCGGGGGGGGGAAGTAAAGCACCGAGGGACCGGGGGGGAAGTAAAGCACCGAGGGACCGGGGGGGGAAGTAAAGCACAGAGGGACCGGGGGGGAAGTAAAGCACCGAGGGACCGGGGGGGAAGTAAAGCACAGAGGGACCGGGGGGGGAGTAAAGCACAGAGGGACCGGGGGGGGAAGTAAAGCACAGAGGGACCGGGGGGGGGAGTAAAGCACCGAGGGACCGAGGGGGGGGAGTAAAGCACCGAGGGACCGAGGGGGGGGAGTAAAGCACAGAGGGACCGGGGGGGGGGGAGTAAAGCACAGAGGGACCGGGGGGGGGAAGTAAAGCACAGAGGGACCGGGGGGGGGAGTAAAGCACCGAGGGACCGAGGGGGGGGAGTAAAGCACAGAGGGACCGGGGGGGGGAGTAAAGCACAGAGGGACCGGGGGGGGAAGTAAAGCACAGAGGGACCGGGGGGGGGAGTAAAGCACCGAGGGACCGGGGGGGGAGTAAAGCACAGAGGGACCGGGGGGGGAAGTAAAGCACAGAGGGACCGGGGGGGGGAGTAAAGCACCGAGGGACCGGGGGGGGAGTAAAGCACAGAGGGACCGGGGGGGGGGTCACACAGAACAGCTGGTAGACGGACACACATGTGAATTCTTTCTGTACAAATGAGGCAAAATTAAATGTTCTCAGCAGATCAAATGTTACTCAAATACGAATTTATCTGACGTTACAAATTATCCAAAATAACGAATGCCGCATCTAAATGAATGGACTGTAACGAATTTATGATAAAAAATAATAATAAAAAGGTTTTATTATTATTGTTGCTTATTAATTTGTTCCGTTCCATTTGTTTAGATGCAACACTCATTATTTCGGATAATTCGTAATAAATTAGTTCACTAACAGCTAAATTTGAAAGGAAATTCCAATACCTATAATTTAATAGTTTGTTATTATTAGTTAGTTATTATTTTGAATTTCCGGATTTCCAAATTTTCGAATTTCTGGATTTTGGATTTTTTAACTTTCTAATTTTCCAATTTTGCGAATTTTTGAATTTACGAATTTACTAAATTACTAATTTTCCAATTTACGAATTTCGGACTTTCAAATTTTTCGAATTTCCGAATTGACGAATTTTTGAATTTCCGGATTTTCATATTCATGAATTTCGGAGTTTAGAATTTTTGAATTTACGAATTTTCGAATTTACGAATTTACGAATTTTCAAATTTACGAATTTTTTAATTTCGGCAATTAGTAAATTCAAAAATTCGTAAATATGAAAGTCTGAAATTTGTAAATTCGAAAATCCGAAATCCGGAAATTCGAAAATTCGTCAATTAGTAAATTCGTAATTTTCGCATTTCCTGATTTCGGTTTTTCAAATTTCCGAACTTTCGAATTGTTAAATTTACGAATTTGGGATTTTCGAATTTACGAATTTTTGAATTTATGAAATTTCAAATTTATGAATTTACTAATTGACGAATTTTCACATTTCCAGGTTTTGGAATTTTGAATTTTCAAATCTACAAATGTACAACTTTTCGAATCTTCAAATTTTCGAATTTACGAATTTCGATCATAACGAATGACCCCCAAAAAAGAAAAACAAAACAAAAAACAAATGAAACTAAAATGATAACGAACACATTTTTCGGCAGTGCACATGTCTATCAGGTTCTGGTTCACCTTAGACTGTCTGTGTCCACTCACTGTTCCTTGGAGATAGTCCCTCTGGGACAGGAGACACCTCTATCTGGGTTCACCTCTCCCAGGTCCTCCAGGGGGATCGCCCCCCTTCCAGGGAACTCTTGGCTTGGCCTAAGAGGCCTTTTGCAACCCGTCCCTAGCCTCCACCACCATACCCAGCCTCCACCACAATACCTAGCCTCCACCACCATACCTAGCCTCCACCACCATACCCAGCCTCCAACACCATACCCAGCCTCCACCCCCATACCTAGCCTCCACCACCATACCCAGCCTCCACCACCATACCTAGCCTCCACCACCATACCTAGCCTCCACCACCATACCCAGCCTCCACCACCATACCCAGCCTCCACCCCCATACCTAGCCTCCACCACCATACCTATCCTCCACCACCATACCTAGCCTCCACCACCATACCCAGCCTCCACCCCCATACCTAGCCTCCTTCACCATACCTAGCCTCCACAACCATACCTAGCCTCCACCCCCATACCTAGCCTCCTTCACCATACCTAGCCTCCACAACCATACCTAGCCTCCACCACCATACCTAGCCTCCTCCACCATACCTAGCCTCCACCACCATACCCAGCCTCTACCACCATACCTAGCCTCCACCACCATACCCAGCCTCCACCACCATACCTAGCCTTCACCACCATACCCAGCCTCCACCACCATACCTAGCCTCCACCACCATACCTAGCCTCCACCACCATACCCAGCCTCCACCACCATACCCAGCCTCCACCACCATACCTAGCCTCCACCACCATACCCAGCCTCCACCACCATACCCAGCCTCCACCACCATACCTAGCCTCCACCACTATACCCAGCCTCCTTCACCATACCTAGCCTCCACCACCATACCTAGCCTCCACCACCATACCTAGCCTTCACCACCATACCTAGCCTCCACCACCATACCTAGCCTCCACCACCATACCTAGCCTCCACCCCCATACCTAGCTTCCACAACCATACCTAGCCTCCACCACCATACCTAGCCTCCTCCACCATACCTAGCCTCCACCACCATACCCAGCCTCTACCACCATACCTAGCCTCCACCACCATACCTAGCCTCCACCACCATACCCAGCCTCCACCACCATACCCAGCCTCCACCACCATACCTAGCCTTCACCACCATACCTAGCCTCCACCACCATACCCAGCCTCCACCACCATACCTAGCCTCCACCACCATACCCAGCCTCCACCACCATACCTAGCCTCCTTCACCATACCTAGCCTCCACCACCATACCTAGCCTCCACCACCATACCTAGCCTTCACCACCATATGGGCCAGGAAGTCTACAGCCTAGGTCTACAGCCTAGGTCTACCTAGGGTTGCCACCTCATCCCTTTAAACCCGAACACATATTAATTACACGGGTTCTGTGGCTGATTAAGGTGGTAATTAAACTCACTTGGTGCCTTATCTGCAATAGATTAGCCTCAGAACCTGTGTAATTCATATGTGTTCGGGTTTAAAGGGATGAGGTGGCAACTAGTGTTGCCACCTTTTCTTCAAGTCAAATCCGAACACTTCGGCATCGCACAGCAATTTTTTTTCATAGTATGCATAGATAAACAATGCATAGATGTTGCTATTAAATAACATTTCTAATCATATGAAGTTAATCACAAGAGTCGCCCTTTACATCAGAGTCCACAGAGTTCCCCCTTTACATCAGAGTCCACAGAGTTCCCCTTTTACATCTAAATCTGCAGAGCTCCCATTTTACATCTGAACTCACAGAGTTCTTTTTCACTGTAAGGGGGGACTCTGCAGACTCTGATGTAAGGGAGAACTCTGCGGACTCTAACATAAGGGATGCTCTGGTGTACAAAGAGGATTCTGATGTAAAGAGGAGCACTGTGGCCTCTGGTGTAAAGGGGAGCTCTGATGTAATGAGTGCTCTGAGAACCCTGATTTACCTTAGCGTACTAACTTAGAGGCAGGAGAGAGAAGGGGGGGAGACTTAGTCCGATCTGAATAATGTGTCCGGGTCTCAGACAGTCTGAAACCCGGACACATGATTCCAAACCCGAACTGTCCGGGTGAATCTTGGACAGGTGGCAACCCTAGGTCTACCTCTTTCAGAACTCAAAGAGGAAGAGGCAGCACATGGAGCCAATCAGTTCATGTGCTGACAAGGAACATGCCGATAGGAGGAGACATCCGAGTGACAGGGAGATAAGCTCTTCCCTGCTGCTTTTCCATTCCCATGCTGGGTGCAGGTCCATGATAACCTGAACTCAGTAGAAGTCATTTGAACAATGTTAGCAGTCAGTCAGTGAGCACAGAAGACATGGGGACATCTAGTGGTGGGAAAAGGGTACTGCTGTAGCAGCCCTGATATCAAGGTGCGTACGTAGCAAACGCTGCTTGTAGTTTTATCTTTCAATAGGCTTTTCATTTTTTTTGTTTTTTTTTTTATATAATGGCATTATGCTATAAACTTGTGTGTGGAATGATTTATTTTAGCTCTGATGGCACGCAGCTTTGCTATTCTGGACCCTATACTTCCCGTCATCCTAATATTCTGATTGGCCCTGAAGCTAAAGCTGTGAAAATGTGTTTCCTGATTGCAGCATATAAACCCACTGCAGCCCCGCCCACAAACATCAGATCATGGGGGGTTGGCTACAGCGTCATGTGACAAGAGGCTGCAGTCCTGCAACTTTCGACTTGAATGAAGGTGACTGGAGAAGACTCTGACTTGCAGCGTTCTCGCTGATTGATCGTACTCGTTGCTCATAGCTGTGCGTTCTCTGGCTGCTCACCTCGCTCAGAAGTCGCCCTCCCTCATCTAAATAATTAAATATACAGACAAGACGGTCCTGACATTCGGCGTTGGATTGGGGTCACGGACAAGGAAGAGCGGCTTCTATTAAATGTTATCAAGCGGAGGGGGAAAAGGACACACAATATCTCCAAGACTGCAGATTAATCCCATCCATTTACATGTAATTGCATTACTCTGTGGATACAGCGAAGTAGGCGTATCTCCGACGTGAAGAATGTTAATGCGATCCCGTGACCTTCACCTCCACCCAACCCGATCATTAGAGAGTAATAACATTTGAGGGTTTCTCACATACAGACATTTATGGGTGCAATGCTACTTGGAAGATTTCCTTGGTATCTAGAACATCGAGAAAAATTATATACTATCCGAAAATCATTTAAAGTGGACCTGTCATCACATACACTATATTGTCAAAAGTATTGGGACACCTGCCTTTACACGCACGTAAGAAGGCTGGCCAGAGGCTAGCCCGTATTTGTAGGAGGAGTCTGAGGGGTATATATCCCTCCTCCTCTGTCTGATCCTGATCACATGGCGTCTACGTCACTTCCGCTTTTCGGGTTGCAGAGTGGCAGTACGGTCGGCCACAGGAGACTCGTGGTGGTTCACCTCTCAGGTTTTCACAGTTCCGGTTGGTGCGGGTGAAGGGTATCAGCTGGGGGAGGGTGTGCGTCGGATGCCTCTCATAGTCATGCACGAGTTGGGGGGGCGGCGGCAGTGTCAGGGGGTTCTGCCCACTCACAGCAGACCATCTATTCCTGGGGCATTGAAGAAAGGGGTTGTGGGGGAATTTATGCTTTCATCTTTGCAGTCCAGGTCTGGGCTTTCCTTGCCGCATGGATCATAGTGTTTTTGTCTCAGCATTTCTGTCATAGCATGTTCTGTCATAGCGTGTTCTGTCATAGCAGGGTCTTTCATAGCAAGGTCTGTCATAGCATTTCTGTCATAGCGTTTCTGCCATAGCGTGTTCAGTCATAGCGTGTTCAGTCATAGCGTGTTCAGTCATAGCGTGTTCAGTCATAGCGTGTTCAGTCATAGCGTGTTCTGCCATAGTGTGGTCTGTCATAGCGTTTCTGTCTCAGCGTTTATAACCTCCTACAGAGGTCACAGCACTACCCCTAACAATGTCTTCTCTTCAGAAGCATGGAGCCATCTTTGTTCAGGCATCATCCAGGTTCACCATCTACTTCCTAAACTGAGATGACACCATCCAATGGGAGAGATTTCCTCAAACTGGAGCACTCAGAATCTGATGCGGATGTGCATAGTAGCCAATCAGCTTCTAACTTCAGTTTGTTCAATTAAGCTTTGCCAATAAAACCTGGAAGCTGATTGGTTTCTATACAGAGCTGCACCAGATTTTGCACTCTCCAGCTTTTTGTAAACCCCCCTCCAACCCCACCCTAATGTCTGACACAGATCAGCCTCGGCTGCAGCCTCACACATTGTGACTTGCTACACAGTTACAGTGTTATCACTGGGGGAGGGGGGACTGAGGAAATGCTTCCTCCTGCCTGCAGCAGACTGAGGACATAATCTCAGCTTAGACTGAAGCTCACGGGTGGCCTTTTAACGATAAAGGGTGGAGCTTTTCTGAAAAATGATGCCGCATGTCAGGAATCGACTTTCATTTGGAAAAGTTGCCAAGGGAAGAGTAGTGAAATGCGGGTCGAACTTCAAGGAAGGCTTATTAATTAAGTTGACTCTTTTCTCCCTCTTCTAACAGGCCGGCTGCATTGAAATAGATGAACAGAGAAAGCACATTTTAAAATGTAGTCAAATGTAAGGTTATACTAAAAATAAAACGCAATAATTAATTAATTGCACTATCCCCTGCCTCTAATGCTCATAGACCCCACTATAGACCAATTGCACAAAGCCCTGTTTCTAATGCCCATGTACCCCATTATAGAAGAATTGCACCACCCTCTGCCCCTAATCCTAAGCGTTGCACAATACCCTTCCTCTAATGCTACCCACTATGTAAGAGTATGTAAGTACCCACTATGGAAGAATTTCACCATACTGTACCTTTATTGCTTTTTTACACACAACCCCCCCCCGATAGAAGAATTGCACTACCCCTGCCTCTTAAGCTCATAGACTCCACTATAGACAAATTGCACAATGCCCTGCTTCTAATGCTCATGTACCCCATTATAGAAGAATGGCACCATACTCTACCCCTAATTCTCCTACATCCCACTACTTAAACATTGCACAATACCCTTCCTCTAATGCTAAAGTTCCTACCAGTACTTGGAAGAATTGCACCATACCGTACCTCTAATGCTTACATACCCCCTATAGAAGAATTGCACCATACCCTGCCTCTAATGCTAATGTACCCCCTATAGAAGAATTGCACCATCCCCTGCCTCTAATGCTAATGTACAACCTATAGAAGAATTACACCATATCCTGTCTCTAATGCTAATGTCCCCCCCCCCCCCCCCATAGATGAATTGCACCACTCCCTGCCTCCAAAGATAATATATCCACTATAGAAGAATTGCACCATCCCATGCCTCCAGTGCTATTGTACACCCTGTATAAGAATTGCACCGTACCGTACCTCTAATGTTTATGTACCCCACTATAGAAGAATTGCACCATACCCTGCCTCTAATGCTAATGTACAACCTGTTCAAGAATTCAACCATACCGTACCTCTAATGCTTACATACCCCCTATAGAAGAATTGCACTATACCCTGCCTCTAATGTTTATGTACCCTCCTATAGAAGAAGTGCACCATCCCATGCCTCCAATGCTAATGTAACCCCTATATAAGAATTGCACCATACCCTGTCACCTAAAGTTTATGTACCCCTATAGATTAATTGCACCATCCCTTGCCTCTAATGTTAATGTACCCCCTATAGGAGAATTGCACCATGCCCTGCCTCCAGTGCTAATGTACCCTCATAGATGAATTGCACCATGCCCTGCCTCCAGTGCTAATGTACCCTCATAGATGAATTGCACCATGCCCTGCCTCCAATGCTAATGTACGCTCATAGATGAATTGCACCATCTCCTGCATCAAGTGCTAATATATCCCACTATAAAAAAAAATTGCACCATACCCTGTCTTCAATTCTAATGTAGCCTACTAGAGAAGCATTGCACCATGCCCTGTATACCCTGAATAACCTCTATTCTGCACACCCTTTCAATTAAACTAATGTACACCAAAATATAAGTTTAGTAAAAAAAGAGTGTGCTGTAGAATGTCAAAATACACCAACAGGGGAACGGATGCGCACCGTGCAATTTATATATCACACAAACTGTGGACAATCATATGTCGTCATTTGACGGTTGGCACATCTACAGTATAAGTAGCCCCCGCAGTGTATGAGTACATTTCACATAGGATTTAATGTACATGTCTGACCTCTACAATTCTTGGCGCAGTTTCTTACTCCACCCTGACATATTCGCCAGCTGATGGCGCTCTAAGTGACCCCCTTAGCTCACCAAAACGTCCATATTGACGTGCTGCCTCTTCTCTTCTATTATCTACAATCACAAAGCCTTTGTCTTCCCTATAAACAACCTTGTCCTTAGTCATCCTCCATGATTGCAGAAACAATGATAAAAATAGCTGCAGGCACTACAACTGAAAATTAAATCTCGAATAAATAAATTGTTGCGCGGTAGATCGTTATAATCTGCTCAGAGCGCTATTATCAGAGAGCATCATTGGGGGGGGGAGACATTATCAGAATTCAGTGTTTTCTGCCCCACTTTACTATGAGCCAAATTCTCTCTCTGATTACTCTTCCTGAGTTTGGTTGTACCAGCACCTGCCTGACAGAGAAACGCGTCGATATCATGGGTTAAAATTCACTTTTCTGCGGAGTTTATACATTTTAACGTTGGGTATTCGGTTAGACGGAGGAGCCAATGGTGATGGATAGGACTGCATAATATGTGGTGGATAGTTAGTAAGGCTTGAAGTTTCCACTAGCTCATTCGCTGTAAAGTGATCAGCGGCGGATCACTTTTTTGAGTGCGGTTAAGCAGCCAATGTCAGGTGTATTGGAGGCAATCCCACCAAATGTATGGGGTTTTTTTTTGGTTTATTTTGGTTTTTTTATGCCAAAAGGCTAATTACAGTGGGAGTAATGAGCTTCAACTGCGAGCCAAACTTTTGGCCCAATTGACTTGAATGGCAAAGAGGTACCGGCCCCATTGACTTGAATGGCCAAGGAACACCAGCCCCATTGACTTGAATGGCCAGTGGGCACTGGCCTCACTGAATTGAATGGCCAAGGGGTACTGGCCCCATTGACTTCAATGGCCGAGAGGCACCGGCCTCACTGACTTGAATGGCCAAGGGCCACCAGCTGCAGTGACTTAAATGGCCAAGAGGCACTGGCCTCACTGACTTGAATGGCCAAGGGGTACCAACCCCATTGACTTGAATGGCCAAGGGGCACTGGCTCCATTGAATTTAAAGGTCAAGGGGCACTGGCCTTATTGACTTAAATGAACAAGAAGCACCGGTCTCACTGACCGGGGCTCAGGTAAGTATAAGGGGGGCTTGGGGGCGCTGCTGCATTAAAAAATGCTTTTCACCTTAATGCATAGAATGCATTAAGGTGAAAAACGGCGAGGGTTTGCAACCCCTTTAATTAGCTCGTTCATGCTGCAGGGTTTTAAAATAGCATTAATGCCACTGACCATCAATGCCAGGGGCTATTATTGCAGCTACTGCACCAATGCTTGGGATCATTGTAGAAATGGACACCAATGCTGGCAATTATTTTTGCGGAAACTGGCACCAATGCTGGGGATCATTGCAGAAACTGGCACCAATGCTGGGGATCATTGCAGAAACTGGCACCAATGCTGGGGATCATTGCAGAAACTGGCACCAATGCTGGGGATCATTGCAGAAACTGGCACCAATGCTGGGGATCATTGCAGAAACTGGCACCAATGCTGGCAGTTACTATTGCTGAAATGGGCACTGATCCTGAGGGGGGGTTGTTATTTCCTGGGGAATTCTATTTTTTTCATATCATATTGTTAGTTAAATTTGCTAGTTGATTATAGTTGTTAATGGCACTACTATTGCCATTATATGCAGTGTTATATGGGGGGAAAAAATGACACCGTGTCTTACCGCACCAGGTGACACCAACCCTAGTGACGCCACTGGGTAAATTAATGAGTGATGGTGCAAAAATGGTGATGGTGATGTGGCCCCAGTTTATAATGAAGACTCCATATGGAAAGGGGATTCCATCTGAACAAACAAAACAACAAACTTGCGGTGAAGCCCTGAGTGCCCCACAGACACAAAGAGTGAAGACTAACTATAAAGTGAAAAGGTACAGCATCAATGTCATTCACACTATCATTCCTATGGTTGCCACCTCATCCCTTTAAACCCAAACACATATGAATTACACGGGTTCTGAGGCTAATTTAATGCAGATAAGACGCCAAGTGAGATTAATTACCACCTTAATCAGCCACAGAACCCGTGTAATTAATATGTGTTCAGTTTTAAAGGGATGAGGTGGCAACTCTAGTGATTCCCCCTTTCCATTTGAAGTCTTCATTGGGGCCACACACCATCACCATTTTTGCACCTTCACTCATTAATTTACCTGATTAATGTCTAGATTAGATAGCATTTCTATGCCAAATCATTTTATACAGTATATTGAGGGCAAATTTTAGCCACGCCCGCCCGCTATCACTGGCGCATAATACATATATATTTGACCACGTTTTGCACTTTTATGAATTAACTGCTATGTTAGATTAATGGAATACTACTACTACATATATATATATATATATATATATATATATATATATATATATATATATATATGTACAACTTTCAACAACTGTGGACCGGGTATGTGTTTTATAGATATATAGAGTTTGCTACACTCAACATGCCCCATTACTACTATCCTATACACGCCTTATTGGTTACCTCCTCACTATCAATGTATCCCCATCATTGTTGAGTTTATTTCGTCACATATTGGGATTCTTCTATCTTTATTGGTGACACATATACACTTTTTATCACTTCACAGATTTTTCCTCCTTCTTGTCATTAGCACATTATTTTTTTTCCCATATATTAAACAACACCATTATGTTTCCAGGTGTGTGGGGTTTTTTCTTTCCTTTGGTTACATTTACATTGACCACCAGGATGTCAGATCTGTGAACACACCACGTTGTTACCATCTCCCCGCCCCCTTCACAGCTCCCATGGGAAAAAGTATTCGACTTCTCGACACGCCCGGGGGGGAGACCCTCTGTATGTTACCAGACATATATTGCTACACATAAGCGTGCCTTCTTTATCCAACCGGATTACCTTTCCGGCGAGAGTTGACCAGCATTTGGCACTACCTGTAAGTTACAGAAACTATTAAATCAGGCTGAGACAGAAGTACAGTTTAAATCACACTTGTTTAATAATAAAAGTAAAAAGAACAAACGTAGCCAAAACATAGCCAAAGTTCAGTAACGAGAACGGATAGTCAGCCAAGCCAGAAGTCAGGGATCAATGTAGTGGAACAGCAAGCAGGATCTGGAGCCAAAAGGGATGTCAGCAAAGCAAGTCTTGAACAGGATCGCAGGAGTTTCTGTGATGTTGACCAAGGTGAAGGCAGAGCTCCTCTGGACTGGGTGGCTTAAGTAGGCAGGACTGACGAGCAGGATATCATCAACAGCTGAGTAACTGTGGAGAGATAGGAGCTGGCAATTAGCTGACAACTGAGCGGGCAGCTCCGAGAAGGAAGGGCTGAGCCCAGCCCTGACAGTTACAGATATTGAGATATACTCATACATACATGGTTCTCCTCCTGCCCTTTCCCCTTCCCCCTACTACCCCTTCTTCCCTTTTTTTTGTTTTTGTTTATTTTTATCATTCATTGATTCATTTTTATCTCCATATACCTACCTGCGCCCCTCCTGAGAAAGCGAGAATTACCTTGCGAAACGCGTAGAGATCATTCGCGCAGCAGCTCTAGATCGATTGGGGTATCTGGTGCTTTCAGGTCCCGCATATCTAATTTTTTCATCTGAACTCTATGCAGCACCAGTCATGTTCATCATTTATGTCTCCTTTTTTATTGTAGTACATATGTTTTTAAATGTATAATAAAAAAATTTCATATTTTTACATTTACTGTCTGAGGTGTGACTCTTTAACCACTTCAGCCCCGGACGATTTTACCCCCTTCCTGACCAGAGCACTTGCGATACGGCACTTTGCGTCGCTTTAACTGACAATTGCGCGGTCGCGCGATGTTGCACCCAAACAAAATTGACGTCCTTTTTTTCCCACAAATAGAGCTTTCTTTTGGTGGTATTTGATCACCTCTGCGGTTTTTATTTTTTGCTCTATAAACAAAAAAAGGGTGAAAATTTTGAAAAAAAAAAGCAATATTTTTTACTTTTTGCTATAATAAATATCCCCCAAAAATATATAAAAAAACAAATTTCTTTCTCAGTTTAGGCCGATACGTATTCTTCTACATATTTTTTGGAAAAAAAGAAACGCAATAAGCGTCTATTGATTGGTTTGTGCAAAAGTTATAGCGTCTACAAAATAGGGGATAGATGTATGGCATTTTTATTATTAATTTTCTTTTATTAGTAATGGTGGCGATCTGCGATTTTTATCGTGACTGCGACATTATGGCGGACAGATTGGACACTTTTGACACTATTTTGAGACCAGTGTCATTTATACAGCGATCAGTGCTATAAAAATGCACTGATCACTGTGTAAAAGACACTGGCAGGGAAGGGGTTAACCACTAGGGGGCGATCAAGGGGTTAAGTGTGTCCTAGGGAGTGATTCTAACTGTGGGAGGGGAAGGGCTACCACTGACATGACAGCGATCATTGCTGTCGATGACAGGGAGCGGTGATCTCTGTCATGTCACTAGGCAGAACGGGGAAATGCCTTGTTTACATACGCATCTCCCCGTTCTGCCTCTCCGTGACACGATCGCGGGACACCAGCGGACACCGAGTCCACGGGACCCGCGGGCACGGTCACGGAGTCCACGGCGGGCACGTGCGCGCCGCCCACGATGCCGCGTCTTAAAGGGGACGTACCTGTAAGCCCATTTGCCCAGCTGTGTCATTGTGCCGACGTATATTATCGTGCGCTGGTCGGCAAGCGGTTAAAACTCCCGCGGGCAAAACGTTTTTTTTCTGTGTTGTACATACCAATGACACTACCTCAACCCTTCTCACATTGGCTCTCATTGTCTGACTAGAATAGGGAAAGTATTGAAAACGAAAAGATTTTTATATAAGTGTAATCGGCATGTTGATATGGGGGGGGGAGTGAAATGCGGATTGAATTTCGGCGTTAATTTTTTATCTGTCATCACATGAGACTCTAACAAGAATCGGGATAAAAATGGACGTGTTGTTTTGGTTTTATGTTATTTCTTTATTTTTGCACGTACACGGAATTATCTCAGCTTGTCAAACAATATTGCTGAACGACAACCAGCCAGTGACAGGAAGTCCCATTCCTCCAAAAGTGACAGACCTACATTCGGCGCAGGCTGAGTGACGGTAACGTGCGGTGACAGCGCAGCGATTATTTATTTATTGGCTGTTTGCTGAGACCAAAGAGAATACACAGTATAAATAATATGCAGTGTACCGCTGATTGTGGCTTGTGCTCTTTTCTATAGAACGACTCCGGGTCACAGACGTGGAATCATCAAATACTAAGAGCAAGTTTACATGCGGTTTTACAATAAGAATAAGCGCGGCGCAGTCTCAGGACTAGGGATGAGCCGAACACCCCCCGGTTCGGTTCGCACCAGAACCCGCGAACGGACCGAAAGTTCGCACGAACGTTAGAACCCCATTGACGTCTATGGGACTCGAACGTTCGAAATCAAAAGTGCTCATTTTAAAGGCTAATTTGCATGGTATTGTCCTAAAAAGGGTTTGGGGACCCGGGTCCTACCCCAGGGGACATGTATCAATGCAAAAAAAACTTTTAAAAACGGCCGTTTTTTCGGGAGCAGTGATTTTAATGATGCTTAAAGTAAAAAAAAAAAAGTGAAATATTCCTTTAAATATCGTACCTGGGGGGTGTCTATAGTATGCCTGTAAAGTGACGCGTGTTTCCCATGTTTAGAACAGTCCCTGCACCAAATGTCATTTTTAAAGGAAAAAATCTCATTTAAAACTGCTTGCGGGTTTAATGTCATGTCGGGTCATGGCAATATGGATGAAAATCAGTGAGACAAACGGCATGGGTACCCCCCAGTCCATTACCAGGCCCTTTGGGTCTTGTATGGATATTAAGGGGAACCCCGCACCCAAATTAAAATAAGGAAAGGTGTGGGGCCACCAGGCCCTATATACTCTGAACAGCAGTATACAGGCGGTGCAAACAAGACAGGGACTGTAGGTTTGTTGTTAAGTAGAATCTGTTTGTAATTTTGAACATTTTTAACGTGTTTAGCTCCAGCCAAAAAATCTTTTCTAAGCTTTTTGGAAAACATAGGGAAGGGTTATCACCCCTGTGACATTTGTTTTGCTGTCTTTCCTCCTCTTCAGAAGATTTCACCTCACTTTTTTGTCCCAATGAAAAATGTTTTTTGAAAATTTGGGTTTTTTTGTGGAACAAGGATTGGAAAGCATCAGTGGAAAGGAGAAATTGTTTTCCCATATTAACTCTTACAGGAGAGAATTTCCCTTCCTAGGGGTAGATTTCATCTCACTTCCTGTTGTCTCCTTCCGTTTGCAAGTAGGAGTCGTTTGTAAGTTAGATGTTTGAAAGTAGGGTCCTGCCCTATATACTCAGCAGAAATTTGGGCCTTAGGTGTTGCTGTGGCCACAACACTGTAAGCCCTCACAGGGCCCTGCTGTGAAATATTAGATCAAGAATTGTAATTACATGCCCCTGTTGAACAGGAGCTGAAAAATTAGGCCTTAGGCACTGGTGCTGGTGCCACAACACTGCAACCCCTCACAGACACTCTAGTTGGAACGCAGGAACGAGCCCTGCTGCAAATTATTGCTTCAAAAATTGTAATTACACGCCCCTGTTAGACAGGGGCAGAAAAATTGGGCCTTAGGCACTGGTGCTGGTGCCACAACACTGCAACCCCTCACAGACACTCTAGTTGGAACGCAGGAACGAGCCCTGCTGCAAAGTATTGCATCAAAAATTGTAATTACACGCCCCTGTTAGACAGGGGCAGAAAAATTGGGCCTTAGGCACTGGTGCTGGTGCCACAACACTGCAACCCCTCACAGACACTCTAGTTGGAACGCAGGAACGAGCCCTGCTGCAAAGTATTGCATCAAAAATTGTAATTACACGCCCCTGTTAGACAGGGGCAGAAAAATTGGGCCCTAGGCACTGGTGCTGGTGCCACAACACTGCAACCCCTCACAGACACTCTAGTTGGAATGCAGGAACGAGCCCTGCTGCAAAGTATTACATCAAAAATTGTAATTACACGCCCCTGTTAAACAGGGGCTGAAAAATTGTGCCTTAGGCACTGGTGGTGGCGCCCAGAACCAAAAATGTTCTTACAAGCTATCAGCGTGATGATTGAGGAGGAAGAGGATAATTACTCAGGGATAGTCACTCAGCATCAGCATAGGCAGTCTTTGAAGGGATCTGAGATTTCAAAAAAAATTATTCGGTTACATCAGCATCAGGTGCTTGGTAGCTGGTGGTGATCCAAGACTCATTCATTTTTATGAAGGTCAGCCGATCGACCGAGTCGGTGGACAGACGCACCCTGTGATCGGTTACCACGCCTCCAGCAGCACTGAATGTGCGTTCCGAAAGAACGCTGGATGCAGGACAGGCCAGTAGCTCAATTGCATACTGTGCAAGCTCTGGCCAGTGATCCATCCTCAAGACCCAGTAACCCAGAGGATTTTCGGTGGGAAAGGTGTCCAAGTCTGATCTTGCCCCTAGGTATTCCTGCACCATGTAAAACAGACGCTGGCGATGGTTGCTGGAACCGATCATACCTTGGGGCTGCGGACCAAAAAATTGTCTGAACGCATCGGTCAGACGGCCACCTTCTCCACCGCTCCTTCTTTGACTGACCGAAGCCTCAGCAACACGTTGTCCAGAAACAGGAGTTTGTAACCTCCCAGTCTCTGGGAACGCGTTGCACAGACCTTTCTGCAAGGCCTCCCGAAGATGTTTCATCCTCTGCTCCCTCTGCGATGGCAAGATAAGGTCCGCAACCTTACCCTTGTAACGTGGATCAAGGAGGGTTGCCAGCCAGTATTGGTCCTTCTCCTTGATACCACGAATACGAGGATCCTTACGCAGGCTTTGCAGGATCAGGGAGGCCATGCAGCGTAGGTTTGCTGAGGCATTCGGTCCGGAGTCCTCTGGGTCACTAAGAACGACATGGTCCGCAGCCACCTCCTCCCAGCCACGTACAAGTCCATGTGTTTCTTGGGACTGATCCCTTAAAGACTGCTGCTGATGCTGAGTGCCAGGCTCCACCTCCATACTGACACAATCTTCCTCCTCCTCCTCTTCCTCCTCGTCCTCTTCCTGTGTGATCGGCGGGCACGCAGGAACACTGTCTGGATAAAGGGGGCCTTGAGAGCTAAGGAAGTCCTCCTCTTCCTGCCTCTGTTCTGCCTCAAGTGCCCTGTCCATTATTCCACGCAGCGTGTGCTCCAACAGGTGGACAAGGGGGACAGTGTCACTGATGCATGCACTGTCACTGCTCACCATCCTCGTGGCCTCCTCGAATGGTGACAGGACAGTGCATGCATCCCTGATCATGGCCCACTGGCGTGGGGAAAAAAAACCAAGCTCCCCTGACCCTGTCCTGGTGCCATAGTCGCACAGGTACTCATTGATGGCCCTCTGCTGCGTGTGCAGCCGCTGCAGCATGGCCAACGTTGAGTTCCACCTGGTGGGCATGTCACAGATTAGGCGGTTCTTGGGCAGGTTAAACTCCTTTTGGAGGTCCGTCAGCCGAGCACTGGCATTATATGACCGGCGGAAATGCACACAGACTTTCCTGGCCTGCCTCAGGACATCCTGTAAGCCCGGGTACCTGCCCAAGAACCGCTGCACCACCAAGTTAAGGACGTGAGCCAAACAGGGCACATGGGTCATTTGTCCCTGTCGGAGGGCAGAGAGGAGGTTGGTGCCATTGTCGCAAACCACCATTCCTGCCTTAAGTTGGCGTGGCGTCAACCACCTCTGAACCTGCCCCTGCAGAGCTGACAGAACCTCTGCCCCAGTGTGGCTCCTGTCCCCCAAGCACACCAGCTCAAGCACCGCATGGCATCTTTTGGCCTGCGTACTTGCGTAGCCCCTTGAACGCCTACGGAGCACCGCTGGTTCCGAGGAAGAGGCCATGGAGGAAGAAGAAGAGGAGGGGGTGGAGGAGAGAGGTGTGTCACAATCAGCATTTTGGAGGCGTGGTGGCAGAACAACCTCCAACACTACTGCACCTTGTCCTGCATCCTTCCCAGCTGCCAGCAGAGTCACCCAATGCGCCGTGAAACTTAGGTAACGTCCCTGTCCATGCCTGCTGGACCATGAGTCAGCGGTAATATGCACCTTACCGCTGACCGCCCTGTCCAGCGAGGCATGGACATTGCCTTCCACATGCCGGTAGAGAGCCGGAATCGCCTTCCGTGAGAAAAAGTGGCGTTTGGGTACCTGCCACTGAGGAACCGCACATTCCACAAACTCACGGAAGGGGGCAGAGTCTACCAACTGAAAAGGCAGCAGTTGAAGTGCTAGCAATTTTGCCAAGCTAGCATTCAACCGCTGGGCATGTGGATGGCTGGGAGCAAACTTCTTTCGGCGGTGCAGCAGCTGGGGCAGGGAAATTTGCCTGGTACAATCTGACGTCGGTGTACCAAAAGCAGATTGCCCACAAGTACTTGGCTGTGACACACCTAATTCTACACCTTCATTCCTCTCACTGCAGGTCTCAGAGAGGACTGAAGGTCTAGTGGGGTTGGAAATCTCAGCTGATGAGGAGCAAGGAGAGATCCTCTTTGTTCTTTGGTGTGGGTCTTTTAGATACGCTTGCCAACGAACTGCATGGCAGGTCAACATATGTCTGGTCAAGCATGTGGTACCCAAGCGGGAGATATTTTGGCCACGCGAGATACGCTTGAGACATATGTTGCAAATAGCAGCGGTGCGATCTGATGCACTCGTCTCAAAAAAGGCCCACACCAAAGAACTTTTTGAATAACGCGCAGAGACTGCAGCGCCCTGCACATGTGGAGCTTTGGGGTGTGATGCAGTCAATGTGTTGCCCTTAGGCTGGCCCCTGGAGGGCATCCTGCCTCGTTGGTGATGTGCTGCCGCCTCCTCCTCCTCCTCCTCCTCCTCCTCCTCCTCCTCCTCCTCTCTCCTATCAGGCACCCACGTTGAGTCAGTGACCTCATCATCCCCTCCCTCCTCATCACTGGAGCAAACCTGGCAGTATGCTGCAGCAGGGGGAGCATGACTGCCAGATTGCTGTCCTTCTTGGGCACCCCCTCTGTCCGCGCTCATGTTACTGCCTTCATCGAGCTCAGTATCGTCATCAGAGCCTTCCAAACGCTGGGCATCCTCCTGGAGCATGTACCCAACACTGTGGTCAAACAGTTCGAGGGAATCCTCATGAGGACATGGTGGAGCTAGGGAAGGAGTCACTGATGACATTGAGCTGAGGGAAGAGGCCGCTGCTTTGCCAGACAAAGCACCCTGGGCATGGGTGAGAGAGGATGAGGAGGATGAGGACGGCTTGGTCATCCACTCGACCAAGTCTTCCGCATGTTGCGGCTCAACATGGCCAGCTGCCGAAAAAAAGGCCAAGCGTGTCCCATGGCCACGTGCTGATGAGGATGCACCGTCTCCACGACCAGCACTAGACACAGAGCCTGCTTGCCCTCTCTTATTGGCTTGTGACTGTCTGCCTCTCCTTCTTGGCCTTCCAGACATACTAATGGCCTGTAGCTGCACTAAGCTGGGATAGAACACCTGTAATTTTCTTCAAGTAGCTTTATATACTGTAACCAGACAAGCCTGCCTGTCAGTAGGAAGATAACAGGAACGGATCTAGCTGAACACTGTGAGCAGGACGCACTGTACTAAATGTAAATAGTCTAGCTGCCTGACCGTGGTACTAATAGGATCAAATAGAACACCTGTAATTTTCTTCAGGTAGCTTTATATACTGTAACCAGACAAGCCTGCCTGTCAGTAGGAAGATAACAGGAACGGATCTAGCTGTACACTGTGAGCAGGACGCACTGTACTAAATGTAAATAGTCTAGCTGCCTGACCGTGGTACTAATAGGATCAAATAGAACACCTGTAATTTTCTTCAGGTAGCTTTATATACTGTAACCAGACAAGCCTGCCTGTCAGTAGGAAGATAACAGGAACGGATCTAGCTGTACACTGTGAGCAGGACGCACTGTACTAAATGTAAATAGTCTAGCTGCCTGACCGTGGTACTAATAGGATCAAATAGAACACCTGTAATTTTCTTCAGGTAGCTTTATATACTGTAACCAGACAAGCCTGCCTGTCAGTAGGAAGATAACAGGAACGGATCTAGCTGAACACTGTGAGCAGGACGCACTGTACTAAATGTAAATAGTCTAGCTGCCTGACCGTGGTACTAATAGGATCAAATAGAACACCTGTAATTTTCTTCAGGTAGCTTTATATACTGTAACCAGACAAGCCTGCCGGTCAGTAGGAATTTAACAGGAACGGATCTAGCTGAACACTGTGAGCAGGACGCACTGCACTAAATGTAAATAGCAGGAACGGATCTAGCTGAACACTGTGAGCAGGACGCACTGCACTAAATGTAAATAGTCTAGAAGATAACAGGAACGGATCTAGCTGAACACTGTGAGCAGGACGCACTGCATTAAATGTAAATAGTCTAGATAGAAGATAACAGGAACGGATCTAGCTAAACTGAATACAGTGTATATATATATATGCAACACCTGGGATGCATATATATACACAATACACTGTAAGTGCAGCTAACTGACTGACTGTTCTGCCTAATCTATCTAACTCAAATCAAATGACACTGTCTCTCTCTCTCTCTATCTCTCAGCACACCGGAACACACACTACACAGGGCCGCCGTGCAGGCGGCCTTATATAGTGTGGGGTGTGTACTAAATGCCCTGAGCCGTAATTGGCCAAAGCCACCCTGGCTTTGGCCAATTACAGCTCTCTCTACTGACAGCGCTGTGATTGGCCAAGCATGCGGGTCATAGTGCATGCTTGGCCAATCATCAGCCAGCAATGCACTGCGATGCCGCAGTGAATTATGGGCCGTGACGCGCCACACGAATTTAGCGCGAACGGCCCATAACGTTCGCAATTCGGCGAACGATCGAACAGCCGATGTTCGAGTCGAACATGGGTTCGACTCGAACACGAAGCTCATCCCTACTCAGGACTATTTACGTGATACATTTGTGAGTTTATACATGCAGGCGATGAAACAAATTATACATATTCTGTAGTTCTATGTTTTTTGCTATATCAATAAAAGTCCAAAACGAGTGTCTTCATTGTACTTATTTATCTCATATCACAGTGTTTCTGCTCCAATCCTTATCACCAGTTCACGTGTTCCGCCACCATCCAAGCAAGCTGCTTACCTCTATGTTTGACCCACTGTAAAGTAAGGTCTAAATGTGCCTGGCCCTTTAAATGAAGACACTAAATCTCCTCCAGCAAGCTCAGCTCAAAGAAAAGAAAATAGCTGTCAGCTTTCTGTTCCACCTGTGTGTGATGACGTCACGCCACTGATGCGTTTCGTCACCCAACCGTGACTTCCTCTTCTCTTTTAACTGTGCAGGCTGCAGGGTGGTTGCAGCTTGGTGCTACTCACTTGAAGGGATCATGTTCGGCAATGGTACTGTCTGTTGGATGTGGCAGGGGGTATCATTTTGGCCATGGCTGCAAAGCAAAGAGTCAAAAGCCACGGCATGTGTACAGCTCTGAGTGGCAGTATAGGTGGAAGCTAGGGGAGGGGGCACTGAAACCATGGCCCTGAGTGACAGCATAAGTGGTATTTGGGGGGGGGCGCTAAAACAGTGGCCCTGAGTGGCAGCATAGGTGGAAGTTGGGGGAGGGGGCACTAAAACCATGGCCCTGAGTGACAGCATAAGTGGTAGTTGGGGATTGGCTAAAACAGTGGCTCTGAGTGGCAAGTGGCAGCATAGGTGGAAGTTGGGGGAGGGGGCACTAAAACTGTGGTCCTGAGTGGCAGCAGAGATGGAATCTGGGGGAGGGGACACTAAAACTATGTTGTGACATATGAGTGACAACATAAGTGGCAGTTAGGGGGGCGCTAAAACCATGGCCCTAAGTGGCAGCATAAGTGGAAGTTGGGGGGGCACTAAAACCATGCCCCTGAGTGACAGCATAAGTGGCAGTTGGGGGGGCGCTAAAACCATGGCCCTGAGTGGCAGCATAAGTGGCAGTTGGGGGGCGCTAAAACCATGGCCCTAAGGGGCAGCATAAGTGGAGGTTGAGGGGGCACTAAAACCATGCCCCTGAGTGACAGCATAAGTGGCAGTTAGGGGGGGGTGCTAAAACCATGGCCCTGAGTGGCAGCATAAGTGGAAGATGGGGTGGGCACTAAAACCACGCCCCTGCGTGATAGCACAATTGGTAGTTAGGGATTGGCTAAAACAGTGGCCCTAAGTGGCAGCATGGGCGAAAGTTGAGGGAGGGTGCTAAAACCATGGCCCTGAGTGGCAGCATAGTGGTGGAATTTGGGGGGGGGGTCCTATAACCATGATCCTGAGCAGCAGCATAGTGGTGGAATTTAGGGGGGGGGGCTAAAACCATGGTCCTGAGCGGCAGCATAGTGTTGGAATTTGGGGGGGTGCTATAACCATGGTCCTGAGCAGCAGCATAGTGGTGGAATTTAGGGGGGGGGGCTAAAACCATGGTCCTGAGTGGCAGCATAGTTGTGGAATTTGGGAGGGGGTGCTATAACCATGGTCCTGAGCAGCAGCATAGTGGTGGAATTAAGGGGGGGGCCCCTTAACCACCTGATTTTCCACCCCCTGACTGCATGTGCCTTAAGGCCCCGTTCACAACTGAGGGTTTAGTAAATGCATGAGAAATCACGCATTCATTGTTAATGGCACCCCAAACACAGTAAGCAGATGCATGTTTTTACATGCAGAAAAAGGCTAAAAAAACGGGTCAAAAGGAGCAGTTGTGCAAAAAGCTACATGACCTACTTTAAGGCGGGTTCACAAATATTTGAATTAGATGAGGGTTACCCCGCATCCAATTCGCATGATAGGCAAGTGTGACCGGCTCTCAAAGGATTTGGTTCACACATGTCCGGGGCGGCTGCGGTCCGGATTGAAAAAAGGGTCCTGTGCGCGTTTGCGTCCGGTTTAGGTGCAAATTCAGGCAAAAATTCAGACCTGAACCGCACCCCAGGCACGTACCCGTGGCCGCACACGTGTGAACCCAGCCTAAATCGTTTGTTGCATATAGGGCAGCCCATTGAAATAAATGGGCCGCCCTATGCACACAGCACGAGAACACGTACGAAACGCGCATAAACGCTGTGCAATTTTGCGCGCATTCTCTATACGCCTAGGTGTGAATGCCGCCTAAGAGTGCTTCCTTCTTGAGACATTACAGATATCTGCAGAAACTTTATGACTTTCACACATTTGTTTTCGGTAAACCTCTTTCTTTTATCTCTCAGCCACATTTGGGTAGATGTCGAAAAGTCGCAAAAACAACCAGTAAAAAATGACTTTTCTGCATGTTTTTGCTCGGCTGTTTTCATGCTGGGAAAGATTTCATTATCTCGGCAGTGAAAAGTGTCGGGTCACACAATATTTAGAGGATGTTTAATGTACCGCTGGAGCTGTGATTTGTTTTCTGTTGTTTTTGAAAGATCTGCGATGTCAAGAAGTTGGAAAATGCGGCTAAAAAACAGGTGTATCCTGAGACACATCTGCATGTAGAACAACTAAGAAGCAAATTTATAATAAAATAAAAAGCAATAGAATTCAGGGATGTCAGTGAAGGATTTTTTTTTTTTATCCAGGTCATAGTGGTGAGTAGCCTGGTAGAATAACTTGGTACATGCAGTGCAGTATAATGAGGGATGTATTGACCTGCACATTGGGGAGGATAGACAACCTCCCAACATAGGAGGGCAAATTCCACAAGTCAAGACTCAGCGGTTCTTACAATCCCTTAAGGAAAAGGAACATTCCTTTGATAACAGTAAAGAACACATTTTGGACAGAGAGGACAAATGGTTCACAAGTGGCCATCTACATCCAGTGGAGGTGCGTCCATAAGGGGGCACACGGGCGCTGCCCCCTCTCTCCTGCCACCCCCTCTAGCACCAATATATAGATTCATGCATGAATCTATCTATGGCCACCGCTGCCACCCCCTATTCAGGTGCCTGGCTCCTTTTCGGGTGCCTGAATTACAGCGGCGGGGGGGTGTTTTTGAAGCACCTGATTAGAGCCATAGGCTCTAATAGTCATCAAAAAAGGTGACCTGCGAGCACCCAGCTCAGCTGTGTTAGAAAAGTGAACGAATATTCAGTTTCCTAACACTAAACCACCTCTATGCCAATCATGTACTCGGATCTGTTATCCGTCACCTGATTGGCTGAAATGACAGGCGCTGTGATTGGACACCTATCAGGCATGCAATCATAGCAGAGGACTGGAAGAGAGGACGGGAGAAGACATCGAGGGCCTGTCCCACCGACACAGGGTAAGTACAGATGGCGGGCGGGGGGCACACTGGCAGCATTTGATATGGCACAGTGGTTGCTTTTGATGGGGCACAGTGAGGCTGCATTTAATGGGGCACAGTGAGGCCGCATTTGATGGGCACAGTGAGGCTGTATTTGATGAGGCACAGTGAGGCTGCATTTGATGGGCACAGTGAGGCTGCATTTGATGGGCACAGTGAGGCTGCATTTGATGGGCACAGTGGCTGCATATGATGTCACAGTGGCTGCATATGATGGGCACAGTGGCTGCATTTGATGGGGCACAGTGGCTGCATAAGATGGGCACAGTGGCTGCATAAGATGGGCACAGTGGCAGCATTTGATGGCACAGTGGGAGCATTTGATATGGCACAGTGGCTGCATTTGATGGGCACAGTGGCTGTGTTTGATGGTACAGTGGCGGCAATTCATGGGCAAAGTGGCTGCGTTTGATGGCACAGTGGCTGCGTTTGATGGTACAGTGGCGGCAATTGATGGACACAGTGGTGGAAATTGATGGGCACAGTGGTTGCGATTGATGGTACAGTGAGGCTGCAATTGATGGGGTTTTTTTCAGAATTTTTCAGTTTGTTTGCGCCCCCCTCAAAAAATTTTGAGCACCAGCCACCACTGCATCCAACTAGAACAAAAGAGGTCATTTAGGTCATATTGGAACAAACATCCCTGAACAGGGGGCTGAGGGCCTTCAACACCATCTTTTTTCCATATATAATATCATTTTACCCCAGTCATTTGATAACAATTCAAACCGTCAGCCACATAAATCAAAGGATTTACATTTGTGAAGTCTTTATAACATGAAGAATGGGTGAACTAGAATAGGATGGTTCCACATCTTTCACATCTCCCGTACATTTCTTAGACAATGTTGTGGTGCCTCCTGGCAGGTGACATGTGTTCACCCAAGGCATTGTGTGCAAGTGACAGTTGGTTTTCCCCTGAGTTCCTGATGGTGGAGCTTGGCCAGAAACCCAAGTGGTCCTGGTTTTCTTTGCTAAAAAAATGGCATTAGGTCATGGCCCTCAGGATTGCACCACCAAAGGGGGTCGCTGGAACCAAAAGGCTACAATGCGGTGGTTAGGTTAAAAAGGGTTGATGCAGTCAGTAGACAAGAGAGTAGTCAGGTCCAGGCAGAGATTGAAGTAGGCAATGGTCAAGGCAGCTGGAAGAAAATAGTCAGGACAGCACCAGCCACTTCAAATGCCTTTTCCTAATTATCCTTCTGGTCCGAGGACAAGCTCATCATCATTTCAGGAAACTCTGGAAGTCCCGGAGGAAGCGGAGGTCCTAGAATTCCTGGAAATCTTAGCAAACCCGGCAGTAATCCTGTGAATAGTGGAGGTCCTTAGAATCCTACAAATCCTTGAAGACCCGTACGGGAACCTGTAAGCACTGGAGGTCCTGTAAGACCTGGAAATTCTAGAGGACCCGGCAGGGAATCTATGAGTACTGGAAGCCCTAGGAATCCTGAAAATTATGGAAGACTTGGCAAGGAACCTGTAAGTACTGGAGGTTCCAGAAGTCCTGGAAATCCTGGTAGACCTGGTAGGGAACCTGTGTGTACTGGAGGCCCTAGGAATCCTGGAAATCCTAGAAGACCCGGCAAAGAACCTGTAAGTACTGGAGGGTCCAGAAGTCCTGGAAATCCTGGTAGACCTGGTAGGGTACCTGTGAGTATTGGAGACCCTAGGAATCATGGAAATCCTGTAAGATCTGGAAGGGACATTGTGAGTACTGTAAAATACAATCAACATTTGCATTGACACATTCCATGGAGATTGGATTAAGGTATCTGTGGTATCTTCCTATCATTCATTGGAGCTAAAGAAGTGACTTCAATAAGCTACGAAACATCTTCATGTTACAGAACAAGTTCAGTATAATGTGACTAACTGCTACTAGCAATAGAATCCGGGAACATTTCTCTGCCTGGACCCAGCAGGATTTGAGGACATTTACATTCTAGATCCCTAGTGCCTGACCTGCTGGCTGCTTGTAGGCCCTTGGAACCTATTGTGCGGCCCCAGGGTCCCTAAAAACAATAGTCTGTGTTTCACATACAGTAGACGTTTACTCCAGTCAGTGAAGGTAAATATTTTTTTAGATTTGGCTTAAGTAAAAGAGAAGTATGGAATTTCCTTTTTTGTTGGAATCATACTTACTTAGATGGATGTAGAATCGGTCTGATGCTGCTTCTGTCCCCCCGCCGCCTCTAACACTGTGAACCGAGCGATCAAATAGCGCCAATCGCTCGGTTCTTACAGCTCCCTGAGCAGAATCTCTGGAGCGCTGGGATGTTGCTGAGAGGCTGAGTCGGGTGCCGGTCCAGGCTCGGGAAGGATCTGCGACATCAGCCGGGACGTCAGCCAACAGCACGCTTCAGCCCGCTGTCTGCTGATAAGGACCAAGGAGAATGGGATTTTTAAGGTACCACAACAATATTGCTGTGGCACCTTAAAAATCCCATTCTCCTCAGTTCTTGGTGTATATTGTTTAGATATTCAGCAAATGTATTTCTGTCTGCTGATAAGGGGTCACAGGAGTGCAGAATGAACTGCCCCCCTGTGATCCACAGGAGAAGTACAGCCAAACAAGCTTTCCCTGTACTTCTCCTTTAAATGATTGGTGTCTTTCTTTGACATAACATACTTTAAATTCTATACTGTCCATACATTTTTTTTTTCCTTCGATTTTCTAAATATATTAAATGTGGCCCAAGCCATTTTTAAGGGCGCTGTAGGGAGTAGAAATGTGGAAGTATTGATTTGTAAATGGACTGTAATAGCGGTGATAGTAATAGCAGTCTTACGTTTCTAAATGTGATGGAAGTGGTATGAACCCAGACTAATTGTGCAATGTGGGGCTTAGAGGGGCAATTAACTTGCTGCTTGAGGATCTACCAATTATTTTGCAATAAGTTCTGACTGGGGCTGACCTCTGCCCAGGCTTCTTCTCATCATATGTTCAGTACACCTTGTATAATTATTACGTTATTTATATAGAATTTTTATCTTGTGAATAAACATTTACTATAGGGTGGATACATGACACTGTTAGTAATATGTCACTGGGCTTTCTAATAAGGAAAAGGAGGAGGGTGTGTCTCTACTAACAGAGGAGGAGGGTGTGTCTCTACTAACAGAGGAGGAGGGCGTGTCTCTACTAACAGAGGAGGAGGGCGTGTCTCTACTAGCAGAGGAGGGTGTGTCTCTACTAACAGAGGAGGAGCGTGTGTCTCTACTAGCAGAGGAGGAGGGCGTGTCTCTATGAGGAGGAGGGTGTGTCTCTACTAACAGAGGAGGAGGGCGTGTCTCTATGAGGAGGAGGGTGTGTCTCTACTAGTAGAGGAGGAGGGTGTATCTCTACTAGCAGAGGAGGTGGGTGTGTCTCTACTAGCAGAGGAGGAGGGCGTGTCTCTACTAGCAGAGGAGGTGGGTGTGTCTCTACTAGCAGAGGAGGAGGGCGTGTCTCTACTAGCAGAGGAGGAGGGCGTGTCTCTATGAACAGAGGAAAAGAGAGTATCTCTACTAGTAGAGGAGGAGGGCGTGTCTCTACTAGCAGAGGAGAAGAGTGTGTCTCTACTAACAGAGGAGAAGAGAGTGTCTTCACTAGCAGAGGAGGAGGGAGTGTCTTCACTAGCAGAGGAGGAGGGTGTGTCTATATTAACAGAGGAGAAGGGAGTGTCTCTACTAGCAGAGGAGGAGGCGTGTCTCTACTAGCAGAGGAGGAGGGTGTGTCTCTACTAGCAGAGGAGGAGGGCGTGTCTCTACTAGCAGAGGAGGAGGGCGTGTCTCTACTAGCAGAGGAGGAGGGCGTGTCTCTACTAGCAGAGGAGGAGGGCGTGTCTCTACTAGCAGAGGAGGAGGGTGTGTCTTTACTAGCAGAGGAGGAGGGAGTTTCTCTACTAGCAGAGGAGAAGAGAGTGTCTCTACTAACAGAGGAGGAAGGCGTGTCTCTATTAACAGAGGAGGAGGGCGTGTCTCTACTATCAGAGGGAGAGGGTAAGTCTCTACTAGCCATGGAAAAGGGAGTGTCTCTATTAGCCAAGGAAAGGGGTGTGTCTCTACTAGCAGAGGAAGAGGGAGTGTCTCTACTAGCAGAGTCGGAGGTTGTGTCTATGTTAGCCAAGGAAAAGGGTGTGTCTCTACTAGCAGAGGAGGAGGGAGTGACAAATCACAGCAGAAGCGGTGCGCACATGCCCCCTACCCAGGAGTGCAAAGTCACTTATATATATATATGGTTCTGTGCAGCGTGGCCGCCCTGTAGCAGTAAGTCAGCTATGGGACGGTCGGCAAGTGGTAGGGATATATTAATCATTTTTGGAATATGATAGAATATTGGGAATTGGGAGCCATGCTCTTGTATGAGCATTCAAGCTTGTAATTTCCTGTGTCAAGACTCTGTGCAGGCCACTCAAGTTCCTCCACCCCAAACTCGCTCATCCATGTCTTTATGGACCTTGCTTTGTGCACTGGTCCAATTCATTTGGTGGAGGGGGGATTACGGCGTGGAGTTGTTTTACAGGGGTTGGGCTTGGCCCCTTAGTTCCAGTGAAGGGAACTCTTAAGGCATCAGCATACAAAGACATTTTGGACAATTTTATGCTCCCAACTTTGTGGGAATAGTTTGGGGATGGCCCCTTCCTGTTCCAACATGACTGCCCCACCAGTGCACAAAAGCAAGATCCATAAAGACATGGATGAGCGAGTTTGGGGTGGAGGAACTTGACTGGCTTGCACAGAGTCCTGACCTCAACCCGATAGAACACGTTTGAGATTAATTAGCGTGGAGACTGCGAGCCAGGCCTTCTCATCCAACATCAGTGCCTGACCTCACAAATGCGTTCCTGGAAGAACGGTCAAACATTCCAATAGACACACTCCTAAACCTTGTGGACAGCCTTCCCAAAAGAGTTGAAGTCTGTTATAGCTGCAAAGGGTGGGCCAACTCAATATTGAACCCTACGGACTAATGCCCCGTACACACGGTCGGACATTGATCGGACATTCCGACAACAAAATCCTAGCATTTTTTCCGAAGGATGTTGGCTCAAACTTGTCTTGCATACACACGGTCACACAAAGTTGTCGGAAAATCCGATCGTTCTGAATGCAGTGACGTAAAACACGTACGTCGGGACTATAAACGGGGCAGTAGCCAATAGCTTTCATCTCTTTATTTATTCTGAGCATGCGTGGCACTTTGTGCGTCGGATTTGTGTACACACGATCGGAATTTCCGACAACGGATTTTGTTGTCGGAAAATTTTATAGCCTGCTCTCAAACTTTGTGTGTCGGAAATTCCTATGGAAAATGTGTGATGGAGCCTACACACGGTCGGAATTTCCAACAACAAGGTCCTATCACACATTTTCCATCGGAAAATCCTATTGTGTGTACGGGGCATTAGACTGGGGTGTCATTAAAGTCCATGTGCGTGTAAAGGCAGGTGTCCCAATACTTTTGACACTACAGTGTAGCTCTGGCTGTTTTCGTTATTGAGTTGTTAAGGGTTTTTTGACCTTCTTTTTTTGCCTGGATTTATTCTAAAGTATTTTTTGTAATAAAACTTTGAGGTTTTTTTAACAGAAATGATGTGTATGATGTCTATGGGGGCACCAAGAAAATCCATATTCCTCAAATATTTTTCCATTTTCTGATAGATTCCAGGATGTGGCACCCTGGGTATTTTCAGCTGGCAATGGTTTAATCGTTACATTACATACAGAATTATTTTTTTTCTGATAATGAAGGATGTATGATTGGACATGAGGTAGTTGTCTATCTTCTGTCTAAAAAAATATTGGATTTTTTTTTTACATCTTCTAAAAGTTTTTTTTATTTTTTATGTTTGCCATGGCATCATATTCGCGTATCCGTCCCCTGAAAGGGTCTTTGTAGGACATTGCTGCAGGACACTAATAATGGCACAGGTCTGAAGCATAGAGTCCTCGCGGTCTCATTGGGATAAGTCTTCAAACACACTTCGGTGTCTCTGGCTGTCAGAAGCGATGAGGTCTTCCAACTTGCCACGTGTCACCTTTCCGAACGACTCAAATCATTTTGCATCCAACTGACAGAAGGATTCCTGTCGTCGTGACAGTAACTGCCTAGTGAAGTGATTTCATATTATAACACTCCGCGGCTTTCTGGTGACATTGAGTGGGCATCAATCAAGTTCTCAGCTCCAAAAAAAAAACTCTAGATTTCGGATGACGCCTTCCTCCCTGAGGTCCTCCAATGCTTTTTCTTTCTCGTCTCGGAGCCACAAACTGCCTCCTGCCCTAAAATTATCGCTGATTTATAAATGCTTCCAGAAGTGAGGTTGCTAGGCAACGGAAAGGGCCAAATTATCGGTAAATGGACCGTGCCTTTGCCACCATTTGGGGTGATCGCTGGATATTATAAACCTACACCGCACGGAGGGCTAAATAAATATATAAGTGGAGGCTAGTCCAGCTGAAAACACACAGTTATGATGCATTAGAAGTCAATTACTCTTTGACAGCTATTTTCAAGCAGGGCAAAGTAGTTAACGCTTCTTTTCCGCTGGCATACGAGATTGCCATTTAACGCCACTTAAATTTATTTACATTTTTTCTTTAATCATCTGAAGTTTTATTTGTGCTTATATTTATTTATTGCTTATGTTTATAAGAACATCTCATTTAGTGGTTTACAGAAAGTGTGGAATCAATGGTTGCTGCTCCAGAAGAGCTTACATTCTCATTTCCTCAACAAAGTCATGTAGTATTGTGTTCCTCAGAGGTCAAACGGGTTAAAACTTAGAGAGCAGGGTAGGGAACCAAGGAATGACCTGGGGGCTCCAGCCAAGCCATGCCCCCAACGTGTTACACTCAACACTTTCAGGACCCGGCTGGAGCCTTGAGCAGCACCCCCTATTTGTTGCCATGTCCACTGTGACAAACCCAACAAGAACAGGGGCTTTTGGAGGGGACTAGAGGCAAGCTATCCACCCATTGATCATGGCTCATGTGTGGGGTTGGTCCTCAGAGGTCAAACGGGTTAAAACTTAGGGAGCAGGGTAGGGAACCAAGGAATGACCTGAGGAATGAACATTGAGCAGCAGGGACAGGACAGGCACTTTCCACTGATAGATGCGTACAACCGCTCGTTGGAGTTCTGTCATTTTTGCTCTTTTTAAATGTGAGTACCTCTTGCTATAATAAACCCGGATTTTGTTTACAAAATACTACACTATGTGGCACCCCCTTCTTTTCATTTACGGCCCCTGTACCCACTGAGGGACTTAGATATATGGAGAACAAGACTTGGGTCCAGGATTTATATGAGAAGGAGCCGGTATCAGCAGTGCGGTTTAATGCTGAGACCTCAGTATTATGAGGTAAGGGGCCATTACTTATCAGTGTAGGATTTGTGCACGAAGAGGAGCCACTACTCCTTCCTGGTCTACACACTTCACGGTCTCCACTGATCTTAAAGAATGCCCTGTGGAGAAATATCGTTCTATGTTTAAAACCACTGATTGGCACAATATGGACTGATTTGCATTCAATGTCACCGGATTTACCGCACCAGTCACCTTTATTAATTTATTTTATTATTTTACTATTTTTATATTTTCTCATGTACCTGTCTTTTTTATATATCATATATAGATAGTCCTATGTATATGTCACTGTTTTTGTTTGCACTGGACACCTTATTATAGTGCTTCCCGAATTGTGTTTGGAAGCACAGCACCGCATTGTTTTGCACTGAATGATTTGCACTTTCCACTATGGTTATGTCGGATGCACCAGTATTTTCAGTATATTTGTATTAAGATGTATTGGTATGCAAGGTTGTAGGATCTATGCACCTTATTGCACTTTATTTGTGTATATTAGCAGGTTATTTTTATCAATATATATCCAGTGTAACACAATTAGCATATCTAATTCTCTAACAGGGATAGTTGTACACTTACCCATATTGTTATCTCTAGCACAACCTTAAATCACCTTTGGATCAGCACAGCACCACACTTTATACTAGTTATATTTATTTATTGCTTATGTTTATAAGAACATCTCATTTAGTGGTTTACAGAAAGTGTGGAATCAATGGTTGCTGCTACAGAAGAGTTTACATTCTCATTTCCTCAACAAAGTCATGTAGTATTTGTGTGGGGTGGTCCTCAGAGGTCAAATGGGTTAAAACTTAGGGAGCAGGGTAGGGAAACCAAGGAACGACCTGGGGGCTCCAGCCAAGCCATGCCCCCAACGTGTTACATTCAACACTTTCAGGACCCAGCTGGAGCCTTGAGCAGCACCCCCTATTTGTTGCCATGTCCACTGTGACAAACCCAACCAGAACAGGGGCTTTTGGAGGGGACTAGAGGCAAGCTATCCACCCACTGATCATGCCTTATGGAGGAGACCGGGGATTTTGCCTGCTTCTCCCGGTCAGAGAATGGAGGAGAGAGCTCAGTTCTGCCTCATGATCCCATTGGAGAGAGCGGATCATTCTCTAATGATGGACAACAATGTGATAAACGCTGAGAACGAGGCTTGGATTAGTTCTCTAAGCAAAGACCATAAAGCTTCCCTTCTGGATTCGATGGAAAGGTGTAATTTTACAGGTATGTACAGGTGAATGGTCAGAGGAAATACGGTGGCCCTCCTGCAGACTGAGTTGGAGAAGCTTCTCCACTTGGGACAGAAATATTTATTAACATTATCCCTCAATAAATCTATAAGGATATACAGTGGGGACAGAAAGTATTCAGCCCCCCTAAATTTTTCACTCTTTGTTATATTGCAGCCATTTGCTAAAATCATTTAAGTTCATTTTTTCTTCATTAATGTACACACAGCACCCCATATTGATAGAAAAACACAGATTTGTTGACATTTTTGCAGATTTATTAAAAAAGAAAAACTGAAATATCACATGGTCCTAAGTATTCAGACCCTTTGCTGTGACACTCATATATTTAACTCAGGTGCTGTCCATTTCTTCTGATCATCCTTGAGATGGTTCTACACCTTCATTTGAGTCCAGCTGTGTTTGATTATACTGATTGGATTTGATTAGGAAAGCCACACACCTGTCCATATAAGACCTTACAGCTCACAGTGCATGTCAGAGCAAATGAGAATCATGAGGTCAAAGAAACTGCCTAAGGAGCTCAGAGACAGAATTGTGGCAAGGCACAGATCTAACCAAGGTTACAAAAAAATTTCTGCTGCACTTAAGGTCCCTAAGAGCACAGTGGCCTCCATAATCCTTAAATGGAAGTTGTTTGGGATGACCAGAACCCTTCCTAGAGCTGGCCGTCTGGCCAAACTGAGCTATTGGGGGAGAAGAGCCTTGGTGAGAGAGGTAAAAAAGAACCCAAAGATCACTGTGGCTGAGCTCCAGAGATGCAGTCGGGAGATGGGAGAAAGTTGTAGAAAGTCAACCATCACTGCAGCCCTCCACCAGTCGGGGCTTTATGACACATGAAAGCCCGCATGGAGTTTGCTAAAAAACACCCGAAGGACTCCAAGATGGTGAGAAATAAGATTCTTTGGTCTGATGAGACCAAGATAGAACTTTTTGGCCTTAATTCTAAGCGGTATGTGTGGAGAAAACCAGGCACTGCTCATCACCTGTCCAATACAGTCCCAACAGTGACGCATGGTGGTGGCAGCATCATGCTGTGGGGGCGTTTTATAGCTGCAGGGACAGGACAACTGGTTGCAATCGAGGGAAAGATGAATGCAGCCAAGTACAGGGATATCCTGGACGAAAACCTTCTCCAGAATGCTCGGGTCCTCAGACTGGGCCGAAGGTTTACCTTCCAACAAGACAATGACCCTAAGCACACAGCTAAAGTAACGAAGGAGTGGCTTCACAACTCCGTGACTGTTCTTGGATGGCCCAGCCAGAGATCTGACTTAAACCCAATTGAGCATCTCTGGACAGACCTAAAAATGACTGTCCACCAACGTTTACCATCCAACCTGACAGAACTGGAGAGGATCTGCAAGGAGGTATGGCAGAGGATCCCCAAATCCAGGTGTGAAAAACTTGTTGCATCTTTCCCAAAAAGACTCATGGCTGTATTAGATCAAAAGGGGGCTTCTACTAAATACTGAGCAAAGGTCTGAATACTTAGGACCATGTGATATTTCAGTTTTCTTTTTTAATAAATCTGCAAAAATGTCAACAATTCTGTGTTTTTCTGTCAATATGGGGTGCTGTGTGTACAATATGGGGTGCTGTGTGTACATTAATGAGGGAAAAAAATGAACTTAAATGATTTTAGCAAATGGCTGCAATATAACAAAGAGTGAAAAATGTAAGGGGGTCAGAATACTTTCCATCCCCACTGCATTAATTCCACTTTTTCAGAATGCTGGAAGATGGTATGAGTTTTGTCTTATGATGACGTTTGTAGTGGACAGGTTACACCAGTGAAAGGCAAACACCTGACAGACAGACATGTGTAATGTACTTTGTGTTTCTTTGAGACTGGTGCCGAACTGTCTGGGTGGGCACTAATCTGAGCCACCTAGGCTTGTCTAGGTGACTAGTTGTTAATTAGATTACTGTTTATGTTTATGTTAGCTGTTCATTAGATGTACCAATGATTAGATTGCTGTTTACAGTTTGCTTTGTTTAGGATAGTGTGATCAAGCTCTTACCTGATTTTGTGTGGTATAAATTCTGTGTGAATTTACAATAAAGCCAGTTCGTCACTAACCCAGTATCGTCTAGTTCTTGGGTGCAATCCTCAGATATAATACCTGGTTTCTGGTTCAAGAGTGGTGGAAGCTGTAGCTTGGCGGAAGCACCCAAGCAAAGTGTTGGCTCCTTAGTTCCAGTGAAGGGAACAGTTTGGGGACGGCCCCTTTCTGTTCCATCATGACTGCACATCAGTGCAAAAAGCAAGGTCCACAAAGACATAGATGAGCGAGTTTGTGGTGGAGGAACTTGACTGGCCTGCACAGAGTCCTCCCCTCAACCCAATAGAACACGTTTGGGATGAATTAGAGCGGAGACTGTGAGCCAGGCCTTCTCGTCCAACAATAGTGCCTGACCTCACAAATGTGTTCTAGAAGAATGGTCAAACATTCCCATAGACACACTCCTAAACCTTGTGGACAGCCTTCCTAGAAAAGTTGAAGCTGTTATAGCTGCAAAGGGTGGGCCAACTCAATATTGAACCCTGTGGACTAAGACTGGGATGCCATTAAAGTTCATGTGCATGTAAAGGCAGGTGTCCCAATACTTTTGACAATACAGTGTATGTGTTACATGGGGGCAACTGGTTAAAGTTTATATGAAAGTTTAGTTTCAGGATTTAAGTCTAGATTAAGTTTTCTTCCCAGGGATAAAACATATATACAGGTAAATGTCAACTTTACAGTTTTATGACTCTACCAATGACTTCAAAGCCTGGTCTTTTTTTAATTTATTGTTCTTTTAAACAGATCCGGTTTTGCGCGGTGTCTGGGTCGATGGATGTGAAGCAGCAGAGCTGTTATCATTATGTAAAGGTTTCATAACTCAGGTGAGGTGCTCATCGCATTGACCGCTCGCAGAATGGATCGCTCTCACATGTGTAGACGAAGATGCATCTGTGTTGCTTTTGTCCTAGAACAAAGGAAACCTTTGCAGCATCCGCCATAAATCATACCTATTGCCTTCTAAACACCTCAAATTGTTATCACAAATCATGTGCAAATGAAGCCAGCTGGGAGCCCCAGGGGAAGGGAGGAGGGGGTGATGATCCATTCATCAGCCAAATGCTTCTCTTTCGCTTTAGTTCCAATCCTGGATGCCATTCCTAAGTATAGACAGGATTAATCATTGTGGAGGAAGGGGGGGACCGCTGTCCAAGGTGCTGAAATGCAATGGAATGGCTTTACTGGAGGGCGAAATACAGAACAGTGCTGTCCACGGTGCTGAAATCCAATGAAATGGCTTTACTGGAGGGCGAAATACAGAACAGTGCTGTCCAAGGCGCTGAAATCCAATGAAATGGCTTTACTGAAGGGCAAAATACAGAACAGTGCTGTCCACGGTGCTCAAATCCAATGAAATGGCTTTACTGAAGGGCAAAATACAGAACAGTGCTGTCCACGGTGCTCAAATCCAATGAAATGGCTTTACTGAAGGGCAAAATACAGAACAGTGCTGTCCAATGTGCTGAAATCCAATGACATGGCTTTACTGCCCGGCAAAATACAGAACAGTGCTGTCCACGGTGCTCAAATCCAATGAAATGGCTTTACTGCCTGGCAAAATACAGAACAGTGCTGTCCAAGGTGCTGAAATCAAATGGAATGGCTTTATTGCCTGGCAAAATACAGAGCAGTGCTGCCCTCGGTGCTGAAATCCAATGGAATGGCTTTACTGAAGGGCAAAATACAGAACAGTGCTGCCCCAGGAGCTGAAATCCAATGGAATGGCTTTACTGCCTGGCAAAATACAGAACAGTGCTGTCCACGGTGCTCAAATCCAATGAAATGGCTTTACTGGAGAGCGAAATACAGAACAGTGTTGTCCAAGGTGCTGAAATCCAATGACATGGCTTTACTGAAGGGCAAAATACAGAACAGTGCTGTCCACGGTGCTCAAATCCAATGAAATGGCTTTACTGGAGAGCGAAATACAGAACAGTGTTGTCCAAGGTGCTGAAATCCAATGACATGGCTTTACTGAAGGGCAAAATACAGAACAGTGCTGTGCACGGTGCTCAAATCCAATGAAATGGCTTTACTGGAGGGAGAAATACAGAACAGTGCTGTCCACGGTGCTGAAATCCAATGGAATAGCTTTACTTCCGGGCAAATTACAGCACAGTGCTGTCATCCAATGAAATGGCTTTACTGGAGGGCGAAATACAGAGCAGTGCTGTCCAAGGTGCTGAAATCTAATGAAATGGCTTTACTGCCCAGCAAAATGCAAAACAGTGCTGTCATCCAATGAAATGGCTCTACTGGTGAGCAAAATACAGAACAGTTCTGTCCAAGTTGCTAAAAAGGAATGGAATGGCTTTAGTGCCGGTTCACACTACAGCGGCTTAAGATTCGACTTGTATGTCCTCAAGTCGCACCAAGTCGCTGGACATAAAAAAAGCCATAGAAGTGAATGAAAGCTGTCTTAATGTACACTACTGAAGTCGCTCTGACTTCAGAAAAGGTTCCTGTACTACTTCAGGGCAACTTCTAGGCAACTTGTACCCATAGTTTTCAATGGAAGTCGCCTCCAAGTTGGATCTCCATCTATATTGAAGCGACTTTACAGGAAAAAGAAAATAATTTACCCAGGTTCTCCCCACTTTTACCCAGGCAACCCCCTCCCTCCCACAGATATGATTATTATGTGATTGGCGAACAGCCAAAGTCGCCTGTCCTGGAGACGACTTTAAGTCGCGTTGTAAGTTGCTCAAAGTCACGCTGAAGTCGCCTCCAAATCGCCTCACAAAGTTGCACTGTAAGTCGGGTTTCCCCTGTGTGAACCGGCACTAACTGGAGGGCGAAATACAGAACAGTGCTGTCCAAGGTGCTGAAATCCAATGAAATGGCTTTACTGGAGGGAAAAAAACAAGAACAAGGCTTCCCTTGGAAAAAAAAATCATACTAATTAATTATTGTTTTATTATTATCAATATTATTATTATTATTATTTTTTAAATGTAGATATTTATTTATAATAGGTATTTACATAGCAGTGACAATATACTCAGGGCTTTTTTTCCCCCAGAAAATAGGTGCAGCTACTCCCCCTGTCTGAGTCCCCCTTGTCTCTGCCCCCTACCCACCTCCGAGCACCATCCCTGATCCTCTGCAGCCAGCAACAATAGATCCTCCATCAACAATAGATCCCCCCCCAGCAACAACAGGTCCCCATCTCACATATCATACTATGGTCAATTAATTATCTTACCAGCATACCTTTGAAGTGTAGGAGGAAGCCCACCCAAGCACAGGGAGAACATGCAACCTCAATGCATATAGTGCCCTGGCTAAGATTCAAACTGAGCGTTCCAGTGCTGTTGTCCTGTTTCAAATGCCACGTCATGCATTGACATACCTCCTTAGACCCAGTCTGTCCATACAGTATGGTCACCTGCTGACTTTGCACCATCCACAGGCAGCTTCACTCTTCAGTAAGACACAGAAGTTGGATCCAATGAAGACAGTGCTGCCGGTGTTTGCCGGATGATCCGTATTTTTGAAATCCCCGCAGTTCTTTATGCACTGCGACAACAGGAGTGTGTTTGGAGTCTGGAAAACATGTTGCTGGAGGTATCTGAAGCCTTAACCCTCTATCCTTGTGAGACTGGGAAGTGCTAAAAAGTAGGTTGCCAGCACGGTGAACTCCTGTTCTATACCACTTTTATATATTTTTAATGTCTGCATTAAGTTATTATTTTTCTGTAGTATACTGACATCTAGTGGTGGTTTTGGGCCCCTGCAACTTGTTTACTAATGTGATTTTGGTTTCTTCCTCTGTACGCCCCACCTGTTTAGTGCTAGTTAGTTCAGTCCTAACTAGACCCTCCCCATTTCTACTATGTCCCTTCAGGCTAGGTTCACACTGGAGCGAACCACAGCGCTTCCTGTGCGGGTTCCCGCATCGCGTCGCAGGCAGTTCACATCCCCCCCAACTTTTTGAGATGAGAATGAGGGACATCTATCAGAAAAAGTATGCAGGCATAGGACACACCCCTGGCCACGCCCCCTTAAAGAAGAATTGATTGTACAAAAAAACAGGATTGGTTAAACCCACAAGTTCTTTTTTTTACCACTACTATTCCTTTATATTGGCCTTTGGAATTTACAAATGCAGCAATTTAGAAATCAGATGAAAGGTTTAGTGCTGGAAAACACTTTTTGATTGATAAAAAGTGCATTTTATACACATCTATATAGATCAGACCAACATGAGGGTCAAATGAGGAGAAATAAGGGACAGAGGGACATTGCTCCAAATCAGGGGCAGTCCCTCGAAATCAGGGACAGTTGGGAACTATGAGTTCACACTGCTGCGGGTGTCACTATAAAGTTAATGACACCCCCCAAATCGATTTGCAGAAATCAAATGGAATCGGATCGCATGGGTATATACATCCAATGCGATCCGATTCCAGCGCGGACAAAAAAAAAAAGGGGTCCTGCGCCATTTTGGTGCGAATGCGATGCATCACACAGACATGGCATGCGATGTGCACAGCAGTGCGGTGCGAATCACATGCAATGTCTGGCATCCCATTAGTGTGAACCAAGCCTCAGTTAGTATTAGTACTTCACAGAGACAGGGTTGAGGGAAAGCCATCGTCTTCTTATGCTTCAAAGAGTTAGAAAAACCTCATTTTGGTACTGCAATTACCAGAATTAAAATTGCCTTGGATTCCACTTCTGTGTCTTTTTTTGAAGAGTGAAGCTGCCTGTGGATGTGCCGGGTCAGCAGATGACCATACTGTCCGGACAGACTGAGTTTAAGGAGGTATTTCAATGCATGAAGTGGGATTTGAAAACAGAACAGGCGCTATAGAGAAGGAGTTCTTGATGCACACCATTCTAGAAACTTTAGCAGCTCATGTAATGCAACAGTTTGCAGAGTTCCATGAATATCAAAAAACATCAAAAAAATTATTTTACACTTATATTTTATTATTAGTCTTTCACATACAGTATAATATAAACCATTTTTTTTTTTTTGATAATGTAATTTTATATAGTGCCGCTTTATGGGCTGATTAATGTGGCTAAAGTAGCACTTAAGGCATGCTAAAATGGCCTCCAAAGAAATATCATATAAATCAATGAGATAATCACTTAAGAGGATGCTCTAGCAAGCCATAAGTGTTATCCTAGCTTGATGGATCACAGCCTGTGTCTTCCGTACTCAGTGCTGAAATCACTTGTATGGTACTTGACCTGCTGACCGGATTTATCATCTGATGAGGCTGATGTTAGTACATAGATACCTAGACAACCAGTCTATTTACAGCAGCAAGAAAAAGTACGTCAATCCCTTTTGAAGTAACTTGTTTTCTGCAGTACTTTGCCATAAAATGTGATCTGATCCTCATCTAAGTCACAGCAATAGACAACTAAATGTGTTTAACCCCTTCAATACCGGCACTTTCACCCCCTTTCCTGCCCAGGACAATTTTTCAGTTTTCAGCGCTGTCACACTTTGAATGACAATTATGCGGTTATGCAACAGTGTAACCAAACTAATTTTTTTTTTTCCAAACAAATAGAGCTTTCTTTTGATAGAGTTTATTCACCACAGTTTTTTTTATTTTCCGCTAAATAAACAAAAAAAGACCCAATTTATTTTTTTTTTTAAACGTGCTTTTCTTTGTTTCTCTTGTAAAATTTTGCAAATAAATAACCTTTCTTCATAAATTTAGTTCAAACTATATTCTGCTACATTTCCTAACTAACCCAAATCAATGTGTATTATTTAGTCTATAGGAAAGTCCAGAAACTATGGGATATATGTGAAAAATCGATCAATTCTGATGTACTAATGGCCTATCATTTCTTGAGGCCCAGAACAGTACAAATATCCCCCAAATGACCCATTTTTGGAAAGTAGGCAGTCCCATGTATTCAGTAAGAGCCATGACGAGTTTTTTGAAGTTGTCATTTTTTTGTCACAATTTTTTGGAAAATAAGGAAATTGAAAAAAAAAATATTTTTTTTTTTTACATACTGTCACCAGTTCAGTACAGTGTGATTGTATAACTGGTGTGGCAGCGATCAGGGACACTGGTGACAGTAAGTAAAAAAAAAAAATTAATAAATTATTTTTTTTCAATTATTTAACATTTTTGTTTTTTATCAAAAAATTTTTTATATATTTAAAAAAAAAAAAAAAATTAACACACTGTGACCAGAGCAATACAGTGCTACCATAGTAACTGTGATCATGATTATTTTTTTTTTATTTTTTTTTTACAGATTATGATTGCCTATACCAATGATTTTTTATATTTTACTGAATAAATATATATATATATATATATATATATATATATATATATATATATATATATATATATATATATATATATACATATATATATATATATATACATATACATATACATATATATATACATATATATATATATATATATATATATATATACTGTATATATACATATACATATACATATATATATATATATACATATACATATACATATATATATATATATTTATACATATACATATATATATATATATATATATATATATATAATGTATATTTTACTGAATGAAACTGATTCATTCAGTGTCTTTTGTTGTGATTAGCTGTGATTGGCCAAAGCTAATAACATGGTACAGATGGGCTGTGATTGGCCCTGCTGGTACCATGTGATCACTGTGACCAATCACAGCTAGCAACGCAATTGTATACAATAGATGGCATGAAATGAAGCCATCCTTTGTTTACAACCGTCGTGTGATTTGCTGTGATTGGTCACAGCGATCACATTACACTGGCAGCAGGCTGGTATAATGATCAGTCCTCAGCTGTGTCAGATTGTGCCATGAGCGGCGCCACCTGAGAGGACGTCATAGGACAGTGATGGTGAACCTTGGCACCCCAGATGTTTTGGAACTACATTTCCCATGATTCTCCACTACACTGCAGAGTGCATGAGCATCATGGGAAATTTAGTTCCAAAACATCTGGGGTGCCAGGGTTCACCATCGCTGCCATAGGACATCCACTTCGAAGGAGGAAAGTCCCACCCAGCTAATAGCAGATTGGCGGCCAGGAGGGACTTTCCTCCTTCGGGAAGGTGTTAGGCTGATAAAACACAAGCAATTCTAATTTCTTGTGTCTTTATTGAACACCCCCATTAAGCATTTACTGTGCTGGAGGATAAACTAAGTGAACCTTTAGAAGTATTACTTCAACGAAAGCTGATTGGAGTCAGTAGTTTGCACACCTGGAGTCCAATTAATAAAATGAGATTGGAGGCGTGGTTTAGAGCTACTTTAATTGATAAAAGAAACCTAAAGTGATAATAAAGTCTTGTTTTTTTATTTTAAAAAAATAGCAAACATGTTATGCTAACCTGCTCTGTGTAGTGGTTTTGCAGATCCTCCTCTTCTCGGGCCCCCCCACTGGCACTCCTGGCCCCTCCTTCCTGCTGGGTGCCCCCCACAGTAAGCAGCTTGCTATGGGGGGGCACCCAAGCTGAGCCGCTGCTCTGTGTGCTTATTCAGACACGGAGCTGCGGCTTTTCCCCAACCCCTCTGTCTCTTGATTGGCTCACTGGCTGTGATTGACAGCAGTGGCGGCCAATGGCTCCCGCTGCTGCCAAAAGCCAATCAGGAGTGCGAGTCCCTGGAGAGACAAGGCTCTCCTGAACATTGCTGGATCAAGAGGGGGCTTATGTAAGCTTTAGAGGGGCTGGGGGGGGGGGCTGAGGGGGGTGCTGCACACAGAAGGTTTTTTTGACCTTCATGCATAGAATGCAGGAAGGTAAAAACCTTGTGCCTTTACAACCACTTTAACCACTTCAATACCGGGCACTTTCGCACCTTCCTGCCCAGGCCAATTTTCAGCTTTCAGCGCTGTCACTTTTTAAATGACAATTGCGCGGTCATGCAACACTGTACCCAAGCTAAATTTTTATCATTTTGTTCCCACAAATAGAGCTTTCTTTTGGTGGTATTTGATCACCTCTGAGGTTTTTATTTTTTGCTAAATGAACAAAAAAAGACCGAAATTTGGGGAAAAAAAGGTTTTCTTTGTTTTTGTTATAAAATGTTGTAAATAAGTAAGTTTTTTCCTTCACTGATGGGCACTGATAAGGCGGCACCAATGAGGTGGCACCAATGAGATGGCACTGATAAGGTGGCACTGACGACAGGCACTGATAGGCGGCAAGAATGGGCACCACTGATAGGTGGCACTGATGGACATTAATAGGTGGCACTGATGGGCACTCATAGGTGGCACTGGTGGGCACTGATGGGCACTGATAGGCTGCACTGATGGGTACTTATGGGTGGCACTGATTGACGGCACTGCTGGGCACTGATAGGTGGCACTGATGGGCATTGATGGGCACTGATAGCTGGCACTGGCACTGGATTTCACTGATAGGCATCACTGGTGGCACTGGCACTGGCAGGCATTGGGGATGGGCACTGATTGGCAGCTGCCTGGGCACTGATTGGCATTTCCCTGGTGGTCTAGGGTGGCATAACTGGTGGTCCAGTGTGGTGGCCATCCCTGGTGGTCCTGGCGGCATCCTGGTGGTCCTGGGCCGGCATGTGAAGGGGGGCTGCACTAATAAACAATCAGCACAGACCCCTGCCTGTCAGGAGAGCAGCCGATTGGCTCTCCTCTACTCGTGTCTGTCAGACGCCAGTGAGGAAAAGGCAATCAACGGCTCCTCCTGTTTACATCATGATCAGCCGTGATTGGTCACGGCTGATCACATAGTAAAGAGTCTCTGTGAGAGACTCTTTACCTAGATCGGAGTTGCAGTGTGTCAGACTGACACACCGCAACAACGATCGCCGCGATGAGCGACCCCCCGGGGGCGCGCAGCGGCTTGATATCCTGACCACGTCATATGACGTCCGGTCAGGATATCACAACCACTTTGCCGACATCATTTTGCTATATGGTGGGCGGCAAGTGGTTAAGCAATTTTAAGATTGCTGTTCATAAGAAGCATCACCTGATATGAACCATGCCTCATAAAAAGGAGCTCTTTGAAGACCATCAGGAGTAGTTGACCTGCATAAGGCTGGAACGGGATACAAAGCAATCTCAAAGTGTTTCGGCATCCATCAGTTGACAGGTAATCAGAATTGTTTGTGTGTTATCAGGTTAAGCACATTGTGTTTGTCTATTGCTGTGACTTAGATGAGGATCACAGATGAGGATCACATTTTATGAAAAAAGACTGCAGGAAACCAGTTAATTCCAAGGGGTTCACATACTTTCTGGCCACTGTATCTGATTACTGCACGGTTCTTTTTTTTACGCCAAGATGTTTTTCTTTTTTTCAGGTGAATAGTATTACCGTACACTTTAATAGTATTGTCCTCCGGGGTATTAATGTCGGGGGTTATCCGGCCTCATTTACGATGTATGAATTTATTCCAGGGCCTGCAGAGTAAACCATTTCTCGCCTTTTGTTCAGTTTCCTGGCGGCTTCTCCGTAATCATAACTTCTAACAATTCCATTGAATGATACAGAAAATTCTCGGAGGTAATATGATAAAGAAACCAGTTCTGTGTTATACAAGAAAGAATCTTGTATTCAGCTTCAGCCCTTCACAGCTCTATATTGTAGTCTCTGTATACAATGAACATGTATAATGGTCTACTCAAAGAGCAATCTAAAATGTAACTTTTCGCCATATTGTGCCCATCTCTGTGCCAGAGGACTCCACACGTCATTCCACGACATTGACCCATTTATCCCAAAGAAGGAATGTCCTCACATGAATAGGGTTTCTGCACTTTACTGATGGTGTTTACAAAATGGCATAACAGTCACATGATAGCGACATTATACACTATATAGTCAAAAGTATTGGGACGCCTGCCTTTACACGCACATGAACTTTAATGACATCCCAGTCTTAGTCCGTAGGGTTCAATATTGAGTTGGCCCCGCCCTTTGCAGCTATAACAGCTTCAACTCTTCTGGGAAGGCCGTCCACAAGGTTTAGGAGTGTGTCTATGGGAATGTTTGACCATTTTTCCAGAAGCGCATTTGTGAGGTCAGGCACTGATGTTGGACGAGAAGTCCTGCTACTCTCAGTCTCAGCTCAAACTCATCCCAAAAGTGTTCTATCGGATTGAAGTCAGGATTCTGTTCCGGTCCAGTCAAGTTGCCCCTCCCCCAAACTCGCTCATCCTTGTCTTTATGTACCTTGACTGATCTACACAGACTCCTGACCTCATCCCGATAATCATATAAAATGTGCAGCGCTGTAGTGAGAATGAAACAAAAAATGTGCAAGAAATACCCGTTTTTACTATATGTTCCCCTTTTTTAAATAAGCACTACACCACGAGGCACTTGTGTTTCTGATTGCCTTTAATATTTTGGGGACATATGGTTGGAGTTCTACCCTGCAAAAGTATGAAGGATCCCTGACATTGGAGCTGGTGGACATCCCCCATCTCACCCATGCTCTTTTAAAGAACCTTTCTGGTGAGTGTGCATTGCTTAGAGGGCTGTCTGGGGAAGGCTGATGATCGGGGGGTTGCACTTTCTACTTGCAGGAAAAGATGTTTCATCTGGGTGTAGATTTGTTTTAACAATATTACACCATACAAGTTTCTTTCTGTTTTTCTGTTTTCCAGTATAGTTGTTGTTTCATTTTTTTCATTTCTTGCACGGTTTTGCACTTTTTTCATTCTCATTACAGCGCTGCACATTTTATATGATTATTGTTTGTAGGACTGAGTATATTGCCTGTTTTTGCTAGCAGCTGTGCACATTTTTTATTAATTTTTTTTTTTTTTTTGGTATAGCCCTCACTTTTACCACCTTTTTTTTTTTGCATTTGACCTCAACCAGATAGAACACATTTGGGATGAATTAGAGCAGAGACTGTGAGCCAGGCCTTCTCATCCAGCATCAATGCGCTTCTGGAAGAATGGTCAAACATTCCCATAGACACGCTCCTAAACCTTGTGGACGGCCTTCCCAGAAGAGTTGAAGCTGTTATAGCTGCAAAGTATGGGCCAACTCAATATTGACCTCACCATGGCATTCGTGAGGCACCCTCATTGGGGTGATCCAGAGATGCTCACTCGTATAGCAGTGGGGAGGTGCCCTCATAGGGGTGATCCAGAGATGCTCGCTTGTATGGCATTGGTGAGGTGCCGTCATTGGGGTGATCCAGAGAAGCCCGCTATTATGGCATTGGTGAAGTACCATGATTGGGGTGATATAGAGAAGCCCACTCGTATGGCCTTGGTGAGGCACCCTTATTGGGGTGATCCAGAGAAGCCCACTCTTATGGTATTGCTGAGGCAACCTCATTGGGGTGATCCAAAGAAGCCCACTCTTATGGCATTGGTGAGGCACCGTTATTGGGGTGATCCAAAGAAGCCCACTCTTATGGCATTGGTGAGGCACCGTTATTGGGGTGATCCAAAGAAGTCTACTCTTATGGCATTGGTGAGGCACCGTTATTGGGGTGATCCAAAGAGGCCCACTCTTATGGCATTGGTGAGGCACCGTTATTGGGGTGATCCAGAGAAGCCCACTATTATGGCATTGGGGAAGTACCATCATTGGGGTGATCCAGAGAAGCCCATTCGTATGGCCTTGGTGAGGCACCCTCATTGGGGTGATCCAGAGAAGGCCACTCATATGGCCTTGGTGAGGTGCCCTCATTGGGGTGATCCAGAGAAGCCCGCTCTTATGTTATTGCTGAGGCACACTAATTGGGGTGATCCAAAGAAGCCCACTCTTATGGCATTGGTGAGGCACCCTTATTGGGGTGATCCAGCCAAGCCCGCTATTATGGCATTGGGGAAGTACCATCATTGGGGTGATCCAAAGAAGCCCACTCTTATGGCATTAGTGTGGAAGATTCAGTTGGCCAAAAATTCAACCAGGTTTAAATATTGATCCATGAAACATCAAGCTGGCTCCTGTGTTTTATTATAAAACATGATCGCCCCTTATAAAATAATAATGAGCCCACGCTTTTTATATTTCACAATGTTCAGGTAAATAAAAAGCCACATAGCCAATCTCTCTCAATACTGACATTTATTTTGTGTTTAGTAACTCTGACATTTTAGAAGAAACTCTAATTTATACCTTTGTCATAGAATAAGCCATCAATATAATACAATAAATTGCATTTGTACACATAAATACAAAATGTGAGGTAGCGCCTCAAGGATTAATAACTCTGGTGTGACTAATGTACATTAATATATGTTTTACTATATAGACAGATCTTTATATATGATGCATATTTTTCTTTATCTTTTTCTTTTTTTTTTTTTTTAAATACTATTCTCCATGTTGAGTTAATGAACAAAAAAATATATATAAGGTCCTGAAATTTGGGATACATATCTATATTCATAGGTAGCGGTACCCATATATAATGTCTGTTCTTTAAAATGACATTACACAAGTAATAAAGAGGCGACCTATCAGGAGGTCTGGGATGAAAGTGCCAGAAAGTTAAATAGGAGACACGACATGACACGGAGGGGACGGATACAACACGGACTAGATACACAGTGCAACAATGGGACACACCTATAAGGCAAATGGCTTACCTGACAATGCATTTTGTTTCATGGCTAAAAGGACGTGTTCAAAGAAACTCACCAGGCTGCTTACAGTCACCAAACACCTTCCATTACTCTGCACTTTGGGGTCTCTTATATTCTCTGTGTGTATATATATATATATTGTATATCAGGGCCATCTTTAATATTGATTGGACCCTGGGCAAAAATGTTCTTGCACTCCCCCATGCAATTTCGCTCTCCACACCAACATCCCAAAATGACACAGGACCCCTCCCCCATACTACCCCCAATGTTACACAGGACCCCGCTCCTCCATTATTTCACAGGGCCCCTTCCCCATACAACCCCCATTATTTCACAGGACCCCTTCCCCATACTACCCCCATCGTTATACGGGACCCATTCCCATACTATCCCCATCATACACAGGACCCCTCCCCATACTACCCCCATCATACACAGGACCCCTCCCCATATTACCCCCATCTTACACAGGAGCCCTCCCCATACTACCCCCATCATACACAGGACCCCTCTCCATACTACCCCCATCATTACACAAGACCCATTCCCCATACTACCCCCAACATACACAGGACCCCTCCCCATACTACTCCATCATACACAGGACCCCTCCCCATACTACCCCCCTTCGTTACACGAGACCCATTCCCCATTCTACCCCCATCATACACAGGACCTCTCCCCATACTACCCCCATCATACACAGGACCCCTCATCATACTACCCCCATCATACACAGGACCCCTCCCCATACTACCCCCATCATACACAGGACCTCTCCCCATACTACCCCCATCATACACAGGACCACTCCCCATACTACCCCCATCATTACACGTGACCCGTTCCCCATTCTACCCTCATCATACACAGGACCCTTCCCCATACTACCCCCATCATACACAGGACCCCTCCCCATAGTACCCACCATTGTTACACAAGACCCCTCCCCTCTCTCCACAGACCCCTGCATTGCAAACCCCCCACACACACACACTGCTTTCTCATCTTGATAGTGTCCAGAGAATTTCAGGCGAACACCAGACATACCCCAGCGAAGAAGTTCTTCAGCAGGTCGGTGGTCTGAGGCTTGTTGTACAAGGTGAAGGAGAGGGGTCAGTATGAAAGTGTGAAAGTGCCCTGGGACTGACAGGCGCTCTCCCCGGAAAAGGTTTACCAAGCTGGCCAATCACAGCACAGGCTGCAGACATAACACCCAACCAATCACCAGCGCCCTCAACATTCGATTCCGCCCTCATCTCCTGAGTGATAGACAAATCCACTTATCAACTATTTGCAGGTTGCACAGGCTCAAGGGGCAGCTTAGCTGCTTTGGGCTCCACAACAATGACTGGGTCAGGGGCAGCTGCCCCTTCTGCCCTGTGTTAAAGTCAACCCTGCTGTATATATGTAAAGAACAATATCTCCCAATCTCTCCCATTCTCTCATTCTTCTATTTGACTCTCGCTAAAACCCTTCATCTCTATTTTTTAATGCACCCAAATGTTATAGTGAAAATCCTGGCAAAAGCACAAATTCTTCTATACAACAATGCAACTGGGTGCTATACTTGGGAAGATCTCCTTTTATTATAATGGCACTCATGGGGGGAAGCCTAGGTGCAAGACTAATGCCGCCTACACACAATCGCACATTCCGACAACAAAATGATTGTTTTTTTTTCCGACGGATGTTGTCTCAAACTTGTCTTGCATACACATGGTGACACACAAATCTTGTCGGAAATTCCGATCGCCAAGAACGCGGTGACGTACAACACGTACAACGAGCCAAGAAAAATTAAGTTCAATAGCCAGTGCGGCTCTTCTGCTTGATTCCAAGCATGCGTGGAACTTTGTGCACCGGAATTGAGTACACACGATCGGAATTTACGACAATGGATTTTGTTGTCGGAAAAGTTGAGATCCATATCTCAAATTTTGTTTGTTGGAAATTCTGACGGAAAATGTCAGATTTCCGACAACAAGCTCCCATCGAATGTTTCCCGTCAGAAAATCCGACCGTGTGTACGTGGCATAAGTCTTAAAACTGTGACAATTGTATGCTTGTTGTGTCTCCCTCTTTTAGCTGCCTCTGGACGTTTGTGGCTAAATTCAGCAAAACTAGGGTGAAGGGGTTGAGGGGCATGTAGGGAGTGTAAGGGATATAAAAGGAAGGGGTTGCAGGGAATGTAGGGTCAAGGGGGTGAAGGGCATGTAGGCAGTCAGGGGATATAAAAGGAAGGGATTTCAGGGAATGTAGGATGAAGGGGGTGTACAGCATGTAGACAGTCAGGGGATATAAAAGGAAGGGGTTGCAGGAAATGTAGTGTAAAGGGGGGGCAGATCTTGTAGGTAGTCAGGGGACATAAAAGGAAGGGATTGTAGGGAATGTGGGGTGAAGGGGTGAAGGGGGTGAAGGGCATGTAGGTAGTCAGGGGATATAAATGGAATATGTTACAGGTAATATAGGGTGAAGGGGGTAAAGGATATGTAGGCAGTCAATGGATTTAAAAGGGAGGGGTTGCAGGGAATGTAGAGTAAATGGCGGGAAGGTCTTGTAGGAAGTATAGGGGATATAAAAGGAAGGGGTTGTAGGGGTTAAGGGGATGCATGGGATAAAGATTAAAGGGGATGCTGGGTATGTAGGGAAAAAGGGTTCAAAGGATTTGCGGGGAAGGTTTGCAGGAGATTTGGGTGTACAGGAGTCATGGAAGAAAGAGGGTGCAGTAGATGTAGAGGATAGGGAGTATATAGAAGTAGAGGGAAGGGAGTGTAAGAGATGTAGAAGTAAATGGGTGCAGGAGATGTAAATGGGTATGGATATGTAAGGGGAAGGGGATGTAGGGGAAGTTGAAGGCATAGGGGAAAGCAGATGAAGAGTAGACAGGTTTATGGGATGTAAGAAAAGGGGGGGGCAGGGAATGTAAAAGGAGATAGGTGCAAGATATGTAGGGATACGGGGGGACAGATGATGTAGAGGGAAGGGAGTGCAAGGGAAGTAGAGGGAAACAGGGGGTATGGGGTATAGGGGATTTAGGGGGAACCAGGTGAGGGGGGTTAAGGAGGTTTACAGGCATAAGGGTTTAGCGAGGTTCAAAACATGTAGGGGGCTGCAGAACTTGAAGGAGGAAGGGGGGCAAGGGATCTAAAGGAAAAAGGTGCAGATAATTTAAGGAAAGGGGGTGTAGGAACAAAGAAGGGTCATCAGATACAGGGGGAAGATGATGTAAGGAGAAGGGGGTGCCAGAGATTTAAGGGGAAGGGTTGCAGGATATGTATAGGGAGGGGTAGGGGGATGTAGGGGGAGGCATTGTTGTGGATGAAGGGAGAAGTGGTTGCAGGAGAAATATGTTTATGAACAAGCCTAACAATGGCTGGCAAAACATGAAAACGAAGGTAAAGTTTGTAAAGTGGGTCTTAGTTTCTCCTTCTCATTCTCTTTCCTACATCAAATGCCTCCATCAGAGCCCCCCTTACATCAAATGCCTCCATCAGAGTCCCCCCTACATCAGATGCCTCCATCAGACCACCCCTTACATCAGATGCCTCCATCAGAGCCCCTCTTAGAAAAAATGTCTCCATCAGAGTCCCCCTTACATCAAATGCCTCCATCAGAGTCCCCCTTACATCAGATGCCTCCATCAGAGTCCCCCTTACATCACATGCCTCTAAAGACCGATGAAGCATACACACGGTCACATTTAGCTCTCATCCGAGTTTTGCTGGTAGAATTTCTGATCGTGTGTACGCGGCATGACATCAAATGCCTCCATCAAAGCCCCCCTTACATCAAATGTCTCGATCAGAGTACCCCTTACATGAAATGCCTTCATCAGAGCCCCCTTACATCAAATGCCTTCATCAGAGCCCCCCTTACATCAAATGCCTTCATCAGAGCCCCCCTTACATTAAATTCCTTAATCAGATGCCTCCATCAGAGTCCCCCTTACATCAGATGCCTCCATCAGAGCCCCTCTTAGAAAAAATGTCTCCATCAGAGTCCCCCTTACATCAAATGCCTCCATCAGAGTCCCCCTTACATCACATGCCTCTAAAGACCGATGAAGCATACACACGGTCGCATTTTGCGACAAGAAGCTCTCATCGGAGTTTTGCTGGTGGAATTTCTGATCGTGTGTACGCGGCATGACATCAAATGCCTCCATCAGAGCCCCCCTTACATCAAATGTCTCGATCAGAGTACCCCTTACATCAAATGCCTTCATCAGAGTCCCCTTACATCAAATGCCTTCATCAGAGCCCCCCTTACATCAAATGCCTTCATCAGAGCCCCCTTACATCAAATTCCTTAATCAGATGCCTCCATCAGAGTCCCCATCAGAGCCCCTCTTAGAAAAAATGTCTCCATCAGAGCCCCCCTTACATCAAATGCCTCCATCAGAGTCCCCCTTACATCACATGCCTCTAAAGACCGATAAAGCATACACACGGTCGCATTTTGCGACAAGAAGCTCTCATCTGAGTTTTGCTGGTGGAATTTCTGATCGTGTGAACGCGGCATGACATCAAATGCCTCCATCAGAGCCCCCCTTACATCAAATGTCTCGATCATAGTACCCCTTACATGAAATGCCTTCATCAGAGCCCCCTACATGAAATGTCTTCATCAGAGCCCCCCTTACATCAAATGCCTTCATCAGAGCCCCCCTTACATCAAATTCCTTCATCAGAGCCCCCCTTACATCAAATGTCTCTATCAGAGCCCCCCTTACATCAAATTCCTCCATCAGAGCCCCCCTTACATCAAATGCCTCCACCAGGCAGGCTCATGAATCCACCAGCAATCATCTCAGGGTGACAAAGATAAATATGGCACAGCCTGCTAGGGAAACCGATTCAACTGTCTGTATATGTACAATGCAACATACAGCAGAGGCTGGAAATAATGAGTGTTTGCTTAGTAATTGTGCACAGGGACAAAGGATGACAAGATGGATGAATTTTAGAAGCAGCAATGGGGGACGGGGATGTGATTACTCAAGCAAGATGCAGACTTGAAATCATATGCAAAATTGAGACATCATAATATAAGGGATACAATGAGGCTAATGCCGGTCATTATGTATAGCTCTGATTTCCATAAAATTGGCGAACTGTTATCCAAAATAGTGAGGACAATGTAGCCAACAAATCTGCAACCAATGTAACCATCAGTTTTATCAATTTGCTAATTCCCTCTAGTACTCTCTAGAAATGTTACATTGTATCTCCTTGTTATTTCTATGCTCCTTAGCTCTATGCAGTGGCCATAATGTAGCATTTTATTATTGTAAAAAGAACCTAAAGAACATTTTTTTTTCATCAGTAGACCAAGGCTAGTAAAAAATATAACTTTGTTTAAAGTCAGGCTGTTTAAAGTCTACTATATAGAAAAAAATGTTTGCAGACTAGGACCGAGGAAAAGAAAACCCTTACGCCCCCAACCCAAAGTCATTCCTGCTTTTTCCAATTAGCTGTTGTAAATGGGGGGGGGGGGGGGGGTAGCTAAACAAATGCAGGGCCTGCCTTCTTTTGACAATTTGTGATCTCTTACTTTAGTTATTACATTAGCGCAGTGCACTATGGAAATTCTTATTTATGGCTTCCAATGGGTAAGACATTGTGCCACAAAGCAGATGCTCTCTACACCAAGGGTAGGCAACCTTGGCATTCTAGTTGCTGTGAAAATACAAGCCCCATGAAGCATTGCAAGACTCTGACGGCCACAGGCATGACTCCCAGAAGGAAAGGCATGATGGGATTTGTAGTATCACCACAGCTGGAGTGCTGAGGTTGCCTATCCCTGCAGGGTCTACCTTCTTTCATCAATTTGTGATCTATTATTTCAGGTATTACGTAAGTGCAGTACAATATTCAAATACACATCTATGGCTACCAACAGGTAAGACATTGTACCAAACAAGCAGATTCCAACCTTTTGGTTTTCAAATATTTTATGTAGATATGTCTTTACACCAGGGGTAGGCAACCTCTGCATTCCAGCTGTTGTGGAACTACAAGACCTATGAGGCATTGCAAGACTCTGACAACCACAGGCATAACTCCCAGAAAGAAAGGCATGATGGGATTTGTAGTTTCACCACAGCTGGAGTGCTGAGGTTGCCTATCCCTGCAGGGTCTACCTTCTTTCGTCAATTTGTGATCTATTACTTCCGGTATTACATAAGTGCAGTACACTATTCAAATACAAATGTATAGCTTCCAGCAGGTAAGACCAGTGGTGGCCCATCCATATGGGGCGCCGCCCCCCTAATCCATGCGCCCGGCCCCTAATCTACATACAGGGCATTGGGCGCATGGATTCCAATGGTTTTTTTTTTTTTAGAAGCATATGATTAGAGCGAGAGCCTCTAATTAGCTTAAAAAGGGTGGGATCAGGGCGCAGAGCACTGCACCCTGAGCCCACCCAGTTGTGTGACAATAGCAAATTAATATTCGCTATTGTCTTACTGATTCTTCTCCCAGCCAATCGGGAAGCAGGTGCTGAGACCCGATTGGCTGAGAGGGGAAGCGATCCTATTGGCCACCGAGTAGGAGGGGGGATGCAGGGGAAGCTGCCGTGAACATGAGGAGGAGACGCAGGGTGAAGCCACCACACACTGCCCTGGGGAAGTGGGGAAGCACTGCCCGCAGCCTAGATGCGTTTGGGTGCATTTGGGTGATCTGACTGACCGGGGGGTGCAGCACAGCTGATCAGACCGACCAGGGGGGATGGTGTGCGTATTGTTTACCGCCCCCCCAACAAAAATATAGCACCAGCTGCCACTGGTGAAGACACTGTGCCAAATGGAAAGGTATGATCGGACTTATAGTTTTACCACATGTGGAGTGTTGGGGTTGCCTACCCCTGGACAATTTTCCTTCTTTCGGAAATTTGTGATCTATTTCATCGGGATTTTACATAAATGCAGTGCACTATTCAACTACACATCTATGGCTGCCAACGGGTGGAACATTGTGCCAAACAAGCAGATTCTATCCTTTTGGTTTTCATTTGTTTTCTGTAGATATGTCTTTACACCAAGCGGTTGGCAACCTCTGCACTCCAGCTGTTGTGGAACTTCAAGTCTCATGAGGCATTGCAAGACTTTGATAGCCACAGACATGACTCCCAGAGGGAGAGGTATGATGGGATTTCTGAAACAGGTGCATTTGAGCTACTACCTCCTGTCCAATGCCTGGTGAGCCTCAAGAACACAGCATTCAGCCTGTGAAGTCTCTGTAAACCTTCATAAAGTCCATGCAAAAAAGGAGAAAGGCTGGCTCATTGAAGTAATCTAAAACATCAGAGGCATGATGGGCATGATGGGATTTGTAGTTTTACCACAGCTGGAGAGTTGGGGTTGCCTCCCCCTGCAGGGTCTACCTTCTTTTGGCAATTTGTGATCTATTACTTAAGGTATTACATAAGTGCAGTGCACTATTCAAATACACATACTGGCTTTCAGCAGGTAAGACATTGTGCCAAACACACAGATGCCATCCTTTTGGTTTACAGTCCTTTTCTGCAGATATGTATCTCAACACCAGGGGTAGGCAACCTCTACATTCCAGCTGTTGTGGAACTTAAAGTTCTATGAGGCATTGCAAGACTTTGATGGGGTGCGTTTGGGTGATCCGACCGACCAGGGGGGGTGTGGCGCGGTTGATAAGACCGACCGGGGGGGAGGGGATGGTGTGCGTATTGTTTGCCGTATTGTTTCATGATTTTCCTTCTTTTGGCAATTTGTGATCTATTACCTCTGGATTTTACACAAATGCAGTTATATAAATTCATGCATGACTCCCAGAGGGAGAGGTATGATGGGATTTCTGAAACAGGTGCATCTGAGCTACTACCTCCTGTGCAAGAACACAGCACTCAGCCTGTGAAGTCTCTGTAAACCTCTATATAGTCCATGCAAAAAAGGAGAAAGGTTGGTCCTATGAAAGTCAGCTAAAACATCTGTTTATTATCACATGTGAACAGCAGTCAAAAAGAAAGCCAACGCATTTCGGCCATTAGGCCTTAATCATGGCCATGATTAAGGCCTGATGGGAGAAACGCGTTGGATTTCTTTTTGACTGCTGTTCACATGCGATATCAATCATGATGTTTTAGCTGACTTTCATAGCACCGGCCTTTCTCCTTTTATGATGGGATTTCTAGTTTCACCACAGCCGGAGTACCAGGGTTGCCTCCCCCTACAGGGTCTATCTTCTTTTTGGCAATTTGTGATCTATTACTTCAGGAATTACATAAGTGCAGTGTACTATTGAAATACACATTTGTGGCTTCCAGCAGGTAAGACACTGTGCCAAACAGAAAGGCACGATGGGATTTGTAGTTTTACCACATCTGGAGTGCTGAGGTTGCCTGGCCCTGCTCGACACTCTACTGCACAGACTGCAGACAGGCTGAATGTAAACAAAGCAGCGTTTACACTGCCCTGGATGGTAGCTCTGAGAGTATAGAGAAAGTATTAGCTGAGATTTTTTTTTTTATGCAAACTGGTCTATTGTCCTTGGATACAGCTCAAGAGCACTGGCACAGAATCAATAAAAAAAAAGGGTCAGCCTGTGGGGGACAGCACCGGAGATAGGTGGGTGAAGAGCCAGGGCTGCTCTTTTTTTTTTTTTACTTGCTGAGGGATCCATTATGTTTTGTTTCCCCAAGCTAGACACGGGCATTACCATAAATACTGTCTTTTTATAGTACAGTTATCCTGTAACAGTCAAAGGGAATCTAGCCAAAGAAAAAAAAAAAAAGGTCCACCTAATGCCAGCTGAACAAGTCTGGCAGAGAATAGAACCTCTTGTGATTAGAGGGGAAGGGAGTAATTATCGGGATTTGGGCATATTTTTCCAGTCTAAGCCTCTGATCCGCTCCAGCCACAGGATGAAGAGCCAAAAAATGACTCCTCTTCTTAACAAAAATCGCATTCCCCGCAGAGACCCCGTAATTGATTTCAGCTCAGCCTTCCATAGGAAGAGCGGACGGAGCTGGATCAGTCACCAAGTGTTTGCTTAGGCTAATGCTCGGCAGATATTGATGAGCTTGCATTTACTCATTTAAAATATTGCTGTAGGAGGTGCTGAGCCCGGTGAAAGGGGCAGACGAATGAAAACCTGGGACTTTGCTTGCCTTACATTTAATTAGCAGACAGCGGCACTTGGGAGACTAACCGGCACAAACGCGGTGTCAATTCTATAGGCAAACTGCTGTCCTACCATTGTCCCAGGGGGGGGGCCTAATATGCTTCAAATGTAATAATAGATTCCCATAGCTTGGTAGAAAATTGCTGACGTTGGAATTCTGCTTGTGGGAAAGGGTTATGTTTTATATATTTAGTACCATTTGGCTTCCTCAAATTGCTGCATTTTTGAGGGCACCAGCAATTGGCTTTGCTTTATAAACAACGTCTAATAGTATTATTGAACCCAATTGATTTTCAAAGTAATTTGATTTGATTTGAAAGTAAAGAGTGGGATATTTTAGAAGGGAAATTGGGAATCATTTTTAATTGTATTGTTCATAAATTGAACTTTTATCATTAAAGTAATGAGTGTTTTTTTTTTAAATAAATTAAAATGGTTTGGGGGTCCTTTTTTATTATTATTTATTCAGTCATAAGTTCATTACCTGATACTTTATTATTTAAAAGAATGATTTGTTTTTTTTTTTAAAGAAAGTACGGTGGAACCTTGGATTATTAGCATAATCCGTTCCAGGAGAATGCTTGTAATCCAAAGCACTCGCATATCAAAGTGAGTTTCCCCATAGAAGTCAATGGAAACGAAGATAATTCTTTCTGCATTGATTTCTATTGCATGCAATACCGCATGTGGCCAGAGAAGGGGGGGCACCAGAGAGCCTCGGAAATATTTGGGGACAGCTCGGCTGAACTCAGAAAGCCTCGGAAAGGCTCGGAAACACTCAGGAACTGAGTATTTCCGAGTGTTTCCGGGTATTTCAGAGTATTTCCCAACGGCTCCGAACCGTTCCGAGTGTCACCGGCGCCCCTCTGGCCAAATGCGGTACTGCACACCCCATTAGCTTGAATTCTGCTCGTTTTGCGAGACAACACTCGCAAACCGAGTCAGAATTTAACATAAAAAGTTGCTCGTCTTTAAAAAACGCTCGTTAACCGCGTTACTCGTTAACCAAGGTTCCACTTTATATTGCTTTTAGGGACCTATTTTATTTTAATATATTTCTAATGTCTACAGCTGAGCTTTTATCATTATAGAAATGCATGTTTTTTGTTAAAGGTGAGTATAACAGCTTGAAGAATTTTATTTATTTATTTATTTTTTTTTACTAAGTGGGGGGTAATTTTAGCTTAATGTATCTAGCCCGAACCCAAAAACCAAAAAAAAAAAAAATTAAAAAACAATTGGAATGCCATATTTAAGTTTTTTTGGTATATTTTATTATTTAAAGTTCAATATCTGACATTTTATTATTAAAGGAAGGGTGTGTGTTTTTTAAAGAAAGTATATTGTTTTTAGGGACCATTTTTTTAAAATATATTTCTAATGTCTACAACTAAGATTTTATCATGAAAGCAATTCATGTCTTTTGTTAGAGGTGAGTATAACAGCTTGAAGAATTTTTTTTAATTTTTATTTTTCTTTAGTAAGTGGGAGGTAATTTTAGCTAATATATCTAGTCCAAACCCAAAAAACAAAAAATAAATAAATAAATAAAACTATTGAAATGCCATATTTAATTTTTTGGGTTCATTTTACTATTTAAAGTTCAATATCTGACATTTTATTATTAAAGGAATGGTGTGTGTTTTTTTAAAGGAAGTATATTGTTTTTAAGGACCAATTTTATTTTAATATATTTCTAATGTCTACAACTGAGCTTTTATCATTAAAGCAATTCATATCTTTTGTTAAAGGTGAGTATAACAGCTTGAAGAATTTTATTTTTTATTTTATTTTTTTACTAAGTGGGGGGTAATTTTAGCTTAATATATCTAGCCCGAACCCAAAAACCAAAATATAAAAAAAAAATAAAAAAACAATTGGAATGCCATATTTAAGTATTTTGGTTCATTTTATTATTTACAGTTCAATATCTGACATTTTATTATTAAAGGAAGGGTGTGTGTTTTTTTAAAGAAAGTATATTGTTTTTAGGGACCAATTTTATTTTAATATATTTCTAATGTCTACAACTGAACTTTTACCATTAAAGCTAATTGCTGTCTTTTGTTATAGGTGAGTATAACAGCTTGAAGAATTGTATTTATTTATTTTTTACTAAGTGGGAGGTAATTTTTAGCTCAATATATCTAGCCCAAACCAAGATAAACCCCAAAAAATTGGAATGTCACATTTAAGTTTTTTGGTTAATTTTATTATCTAAAGTTCATTATCTGACCGTTTATCATTAAAGGAATATCACTTCAGCTCTGGAAGATTTTACCCCCTTCCTGACCAGGTCATTTTTTGCGATACGGCACTGTGTTGCTTAACTGACAATTGCGCGGTCCTGTACACAAATAAAATTGATGTCCTTTTTTCCCCACAAATAGAGCTTTTTTTGGTGGTATTTGATCACCTCTGCGTTTTTTATTTTTTGCGCTATAAACAAAAAAAGGCCGACAATTTTGAAAAAAAAAAAAACAATATTTTTTACTTTCTGCTATAAAACATATCCAATACAAAAATGTAAAAAATCGAATTTTCTTCATCAATTTAGGCCAATTTGTATTCTGCTACATATTTTTGGTAAAAAAAAAAAAAAAATCACAAAAAGCGTAAATTGATTGGTTTGCGCAACAGTTATAGCGTCTACAAACTACGAAATATATTTATGGACTTCATTTTTTTTATTGTTTTTACTAGTAATAGCGGCAATCAGCATTTTTTAGCGGGACTGCGACATTCTGGCAGACAAATCTGACACTAAGTGACACTTTTTGGGGACCAGTGACACCAATACAGTGATCAGTGCTAAAAAAAAATGCACTGTCACTGTATAAAGGACACTGGCAGGGAAGGGGTTAACATCAGGGGCGATCAAAGAGTTAAGTGTGCTCCTAGGGAATCATTTCTAACTGTGTGGGGGATGGACTGACTGGAGGAAGAGAGTCATCTGTGTTCCTGATTAGCAGGAACACAGGATCTCTCTCTCCCTCTGTGACAGCGGTCTGCCTTGTTTACATAGGCAGACCGCCGTTCTGCCTCTCCTACAAACGTTCGGCGGAGTCCATCGCGCCCGCCAGACCTGCTGATTGGCTCCCTCTGTGTCCAATCACAGCGGGAGCGTGGCCCAGAGCCGACAACAGGAATCACGTACAGGTATGTGATTTTGTGCTTAAGGGCCGCCCTGCCACAGTAAATGTACGTGGAGCGGTCCTTAAGTGGTTTTAAGGAAACATAATAGTTTTTAGGTAGTGTTTTATTATTTAAAGTTCATTCTGACTTTTTACCATTAAAGTAATTAGTGTTTTTCTAAGGAAACATATAATGACTTTGAGTTAGTTTGGGGTTTACATTTTTTTATATCTAAAGTCAATTTTGCTTTAATATTTTATATTTAGATACATTTTTATCAATAAAGTAACTTTCCTTAAGGGAACTTATAATGGTTTGAAATTATTTATTTAACATTTTTTTAATAATATCCACAAGTTCGTAAAGTGAACTTTTAAATCATTAATTATTTTTGCAATGTTTCCTTAAATTCAATTTGTTTAGGTTTATTTTATTATTTACAGTTCATAATTTGACATTTTATCATTAAAGGAATTAGTGTTTTTTAAAGGAAACACATAATGATTTTTAGTTAGATTTGGGCTTAATTTTTTTTATCTAAAGTTAGTTATTTCAATAATTTATATTTAAATACATTTTTATCATTAAAGCAACTTTTCCCTAACAGAAATTATAATGGTTTGGGATCTTTTTTTTTTTTTTAAATAATATCTACAAGTTCATAAAGTGAACTTTTAAATCATTCATTATTTTTGCAATTTGTTTCCTGAAATTCAATTTGTTTAGGTTTATTTTATTATTTAAAGTTTATAATTTGACCTTTTATCATCGAAGGAATTTGTGTTTTTTAAAGGAAACACATAATGATTTTTAGTTAGATTTAGGCTTAAATTTTTTTTTTTATCTAAATTTAGTCATTGCAATAATTTATATTTAAATACATTTTTATAATTAAAGTAACTTTTCCCTTACAGAAATTATAATGGTTTGGGTTTTATATCTAAAGTCAGTTTGTCTTTAATATTTTATATTTAAATACATTTTTATCATTAAAGTAACTTTTCTTAAGGGAACTTATAATGGTTTGGAATTATTTATGTTACTTTTTTTTTAAATAATATCTACAAGTTCATAAAGTGAACTTTTAAATCTTTTTTTGTAATTTGTCATGAATAAACTTTTAACACAAGGAGCATTGATTTCACTCCAAGCCCCCATAGTCACGTGGCAGTTTAGAATCACCATGATTCTGCACCCAATCCCAAATCACATGGCAATCGCTGCAAAACACACGATGTGCGTTTGGGTGCCACCTCAAATGTAGTGCGTTTTTTTCCGCGATTGTTGTGTGACAGAATTGCGTTGCAATCGTGGGAAAATGTGATTTTAACCACTTCGGCCCCGGAAGGATTTACCCCCTTACCGCCATTTTTTGGGATTCAGCACTGCGTCACTTTAACTGACAATTACGCGGCCGTGCGACGTTGTACCCAAACAAAATTGACGTCATTTTTTGCCCACATATAGAGCTTTCTTTTAGTGGTATTTGATCATCTCTGCGTTTTTTATTTTTTGCGCTATAAACAAAAAAATACTGACAATTTTGAAAAAAAAAAAACAATATTTTTACCTTTTTGCTATAATAAATATCCCAATTAATAAAAAAAAATCTTCATCAGTTTAGGCCAATATGTATTCTTCTACATATTTTTTGGTAAAAAAAAAAATAGCAGTAATCATATATTGCGCAAACATTATAGCGTCTACAAAATAGGGTATATATTTATGGTATCTTTATTATTGATTTTTTTTTTACTAATAATGGCGGTGATCAGCGATTTTCTTAGCGGGACCGCGACATTGCGGCGGACAGATCGGACAATTTTGACACTTTTTTGGGACATTTCAGTGACATTTATACAGCGATCAGTGCTAAAAATATGAGAACAAAAAAACTAAAAACAAAAGCTAAAATTGGGACTTTATATGAGGCAATAAATATATATACCTCCATCCCCAGTAATTTGGCAAAAAAAATGGATTGTGGGACTTTATAAAGTCCCACAATCCATTTTCTTTGCCAGTGCTAAAAATAGCCACTGATTACTGTATAAATGTCACTGGCAGGGAAGGGGTTAATATTAGGGGGGCAATCAAGGGGTTAAGTGTTCCCTAGGGAGGTGTTTCTAACTGTGGGGGGGAGGGGACTGACTGGAGGAGGAGCGAGATCACTGTTCCTCATCTCTAGGAACAGCAGATATCGCTCTTCTCCTCCCCTGTCAGAACGGGGATCTGTTTGTTTACATTGCCGAATCCCCGTTCTGGCTCTCTGTGGAGCGATCGCGGGTGGCCGGCGGATAATCGCGGGCACTGGCCACGCCCATTGGCTCCAGCGACGCGCCGTGCGCGCACCTGCTATTGCTCTAATGCACTGTACACACGGTCGATTTTCCGATAGAAAAAGTGCGATCGGATTGTGTTGTCGGAAATTCCGACCGTGTGTGGGCTCCATCGGACTTTTTCCGTCAGAATGTCCGACACACAAAGTTTGAGAGCAGGATATAAAATTTTCCAACAACAAAATCCAATTGTTTAAATTCCGATCTTGTGTACACAGATCCGACGCACAAAGTGCCACGCATGCTCAGAAAAAATTAAGAGACGAAACCTATTGGCTACTGCCCCGTTTATAGTCCCGACGTACGTGTTTTACGTCACCGCGTTCAGAACGATCGGATTTTCCGACAACTTTGTGCGACTGTGTGTATGCAAGACAAGTTTGGCCCAAAATCCATCGGAAAAATGTCCGACCGTGTGTACAGGGCATTAGAGTGGCTGACGTACACCTACGGCGATTTGCGCAGCCGTGCCAACCTGCCGCAGTATAATGACAGAGCAGCGGTTAAAAATCACGTGAAGCTTGCTGCCCAAAAAATGAGCAGGAGCTTCTTTTGGGGGCGACAAACACGCAAAGGGCAGCCCATTAAGAAGAATGGGCTGCCCTACAGGTGACATGCGGAATCGCGTGAAAATCGCTCACAAAATGGCGAGCCGGAATGGGAGTTCCCGCTACGTGAAGTGTGTCATCGGGGTCTAAGGTGCGTGTTTTTTGGCGGCCTGTGTAAACTGACTAATCCAAACATGTGAGCCAGAGAAAAAAGGGGGTGTGCCTTTCCTTTGAGGTGTTCAGCAGCCAATGAGCATATCACTATATGTATATCCCCTTTAAAAGAAAAGAAAGGAAACACCAAGCATGGGTAAATGTGCAGAATATATTTACATTTTTTCCCTTAATCCTCCCTCTCATTAAAAAAAAAAAAACCCCGACACTGTGCTGAATAACACATGAGACAGCATTAGTATACCAGGGAAGACATTTTTCTGGTTATTTTGCTGTTTTGATGACATCCCGCATAACTGAATGCACAGATAAATAATATTGTAAGGTTAGGTCATAAAAATTACTAAGATACAAAATCATATTCCATAAAAGGTCACAAAAAAGAAGCAAAGCACTCTGCTAAAAGCGCGGTACCCAGAGCAACCAATCATCTCTTGTGGAAAAATAATAGGTTATTTTCTTCAGCAAAAGCAAATGTTACAACTTTCATTATTTTATCAACCGCTTGTCTGTGCCAATTTACTCAAAAGTGATTGAAAAGGTTCGCATTTTTTAAAATAAAAATAACAAACAGGTCATTCTTACCTGCTCTGTGCAAGTGTTTTGCACAGAGCAACCCCGATCTTCTTCTTCTGGGGTGCCCCCCCATGCCACGCTCCTCCCCTTCATCGTGTACCCGCCAACGGAAAGCCGCTTTCCATGGGGGGCACCCATGTGGGTGCGCTCCCGAGTCCCGCTGCTGCGTCCATTGACCTGCCCTCTGCTCCCTCGTCAATGGATTTGATTAGCCAAGGCTCCCACTGCTATCAATCTATCCAATGAGGACAGAGACAGCGGCCGGAGCCGCTGGGCTGGTGCACATCGCTGGAATAGATCGGGTTCAGGTAAGAAAAAGGGGGGATCTGGGGGGGGGGGGTGCTGCAAAGAAGGATTTTCACCTTAATGCATAAAGACTTTACAGTCCCTTTAACAGTAAACTGCAATGGTTTTGGGTAATTTATGAAAGCCTATACACTTTATATATATGTATATATATATATATGCAAAAAATAAAGTGCGGCACTATATATATATATATATATATATATATATATATATATCTAGATATATCTAGATTTCTATCTATCTATCTATCTATCTATCTATCTATCTATCTATCTATCTATCTATCTATCTATATGTAGATAGATAGATAGATAGATAGATAGATAGATAGATAGATAGATAGATAGATAGATAGATAGATAGATAGATAGATAGATAGATAAATATACTGTATATAATTTTTTTTTTTACAATCTCTATTTCCAGAATTTCCAGAGCACTACGGGTTAGCTAATCCTGCCAGCACAGCAGAAACTGACTTCCCTTTATCTCACTTTGTCGGACTGAAACCTCAGATGGAGCAGAAGAAAGAGTCACTGTGAAGAGTTCCTCCACTTCCTTGTATTATTTTAGCTTGAACTACCAAAATTCCATCAAAGGGAATAGCCTGAAAACACATGGAATAAAGCAAAGAGCTCTACCCATTAGTTAAAAAAAAAAAATTGAAAACATGATCTAAGCTTTTAGTTCTGGCGGGGGTCTGCATAAGCTTGTAAGCCTAATAATGCATTATCCTGAACATAACAAAACTCTTACAAAGAAAAAAAAACATATACTAATTATTTATTCCAATAGAGATATCCTTCGATGATGATCTCAATATTGACAAAAATGGCCTGTATATTTATTATAGATAGATAGATAGATAGATAGATAGATAGATAGATAGATAGATAGATAGATAGATAGATAGATAGATAGATAGATAGATAGATAGATATATTTATAATTTATTTTATATATATATATCTATATATATACTAATTATTTATTCCAAATTATTTATTCCAATAGAGATATAGTTCGATGATGATCTCTACAGTATATTGACAAAAATGGCCTTTATATTTATTTTATATATTAATCTATCTATCTATCTATCTGTCTGTCTGTCTGTCTGTCTGTCTATCTATCTATCTATCTATCTATCTATCTATCTATCTATCTATCTATCTATCTATCTATCTATCTATCTATCTATCTATCTATCTATCTATCTATCTAGATATATCTATCTATATCTATATAGATATATCTCTATATCTATATAGAGATATATCTATATAGATATAGATATAGATAGATATATCTAGATAGATAGATAGATAGATAGATAGATAGATAGATAGATAGATAGATAGATAGATAGATAGATAGATAGATAGATAGATAGATAGATAGATAGATAGACAGACAGACAGACAGACAGACAGACAGATAGATAGATAGATAGATTAATATATAAAATAAATATAAAGGCCATTTTTGTCAATATACTGTAGAGATCATCATCGAACTATATCTCTATTGGAATAAATAATTTGGAATAAATAATTAGTATATATATATATATTGTTCCACTGTGTAAAGTTCCTCCAAATATATAACACGTGACATATTTAATACCAAGGATATTGCGCTAAGAATATTTGCAGGGAATGCAAGTTATGGTATTGACATCCAGATGGTATCCTTTGTAAATATCAAAAGTATTCATATCATTGCACTAAGTATAAGTTCCTTAGGTTTATATAGTCCCATTATAATACATTTCTCATAACACCAGTGACCATATGGTGTTATGAGAAATGTCTTATGATGTGGCTATATAAATCTCAGGAACCTATGCATAGCGCAAATACATGACTACGTCTGATATTTATGAAGGATACCATCTGGAATGCAAATACCAATATAGATATTTTTTTTTTGATACCCAAAGAACCATTTGGTCCACTTTAGCTGAGGCAGAGGACAATTTTACATTTTTCATTTCTAATGATATTTCTAATATATCTCTATTGGGGGATAAAATTATTTTTATAGAATATAAATATGATACATTTCCTAATTACCAAGAAAAAAAACCAAGATCAATATTTTTATTTTTTAAGTGTATTTTTAGTCCTGGTACAAATAAATAATGAAAATATATGCAAACCCATTGCACATTCCCTTTAGGTTATTCTATAAATTATCTGATTGTGCTTTTTTATCATGGCCTATACCAGTGATGGCGAACCCTTGCACCCCAGATGTTTTGGAACTACATCTCCCATGATGCTCATGCATTCTGCAGTATAGTTGAGCATCATGGGAAATGTAGTTCCAAAACATCTGGGGTGCCAAGGTTCCCCATCACCGGCCTATACTATTGAGCCTATTCAGTCTGTCAGATACTTTGGGGAAAAAGCCATTATGGCTGAGGTGGTATTTCTGCGCAGAGTTCATCGTGTTTCCCACATTTTGACCACTTATATACTAGCATAGGCTTCAGTGGTTCCTGTAAGCTTCTTGCCCAATATTTAGAGTTTATGTCTATCTGGGTGGTTGTTGGCAGGCAAAGACTGCTGAGGGTTTTTGTGCAGAGAAAAAGTTTTGGCCCCTTGTTGACCTTCATATCTGTGAAATCTTCCCTTTAGTCATGGGATCACCTGGACAGGCTTTGTCTCCCTCACAAACTCATTAATGGTCCTACAGTATTTTGTACCTACAGGTTCATTCTGATGATTATATTACCTCCTATAACCAGTAAACCCAATCCTAGCATTTGAAGATAAACTCCAGAGCATCATGTGCTTTATGATCAGCTCTGTAACCCCCCCCCCCCCCCCCTCGAATCCTGAGATCTTTGGTCCCAATGCCCTTGCACCCTTAGCACCTGTCCAAACAATTATAACTGGCTGAAGGATAGTGCACAGTGGGCAGATGTGCTTGAAGATCTGGACCCAACATACTTTCACCCTTAGCACTTGTCCAAATATTTATGGCTGGCTGAAGAACAGTGCACAGAGAGCAGAAGAGCTTGAAGACCTGCACCCAACATTCTTGCACCCTTAACACCTGCCCAAATAATTATGTCTGGCTGAAGTACGGTGCACAGAAGTCAAAATAATTTAAAGACCTGAACTGTGCAGCTGATGGTCTCTGGATTGAGGCCATAGAGGTTAGTGTAAAGCACATTGTTACACTTCAATGGTCTTGATCCTGGAGTTCCGCTTAACGTGATTAATTATCCTTAATGGGTTCTAGATCATTTTCTGTTCAGATGATCAGAAATGGAAGAGAAGACTTTTCCATCTTGGCCACCTATCCTCTTTGGGTTTTCTTTGACCACTTGGGCTGTTGTGTGCTATGGAGTCATCTACATACACTACAGTAAATGAGGTCCCTATCAACATTGGGTTCAGTTTCTCTCCCTTGTTTCCTTATCTACCTAATGCATATAATAAATGGACACCCACCGAAAGAGCTTACACGGCCTCAAACCTCTTTCCTTAATGGTCACTTGATCCCACAATGCTGCCTACATTCACATAGATTAGATCACCAAATTTCTTCAGTAGAATGGGAATTTTTTTCTTGTAGGACCTCCTTCCGACCTGGCAAATACGGGTGGTGCCATCAATGCTGTACAAACGTCAGAAAACATGCCACTCGTAGCTGATGACGTCTGTTCCTTGGGTAAGCATGATATCTGCTAGCCCCCAACAGCTCCCTCCATGATAAATCCAAGACAAGTTCATTTGATAATGAACAATTTCCTGCAGTTACAACTAAAGCCTGAATCACATGTATTTAACCTTTAAGATGGATCTCTATGACACATACACAATTCATGATGCAGTTGTTATTATCAGTACTATAATTATGAGCCAAATTAATCTCAATTAAATCAGAGTGTCGTAGGCCTTTTACATATTTGCAAAGTTCTCTTGAAATCTAATATATATATATATATATATATATATATATATATATATATATACATATATATATAGTTTATGGTAACTATAATGCAATTGCCATCACTACAATAGTGGCAAACCCATCGTCCATCGTGGCAATCTCCTAATTACAGTAATTCTATTCTAAAGCATTCAAATTTATGTTAATTTTTTTGTCTTTTCCTTGTTTTTCTAATGGCACAAATGAGTCAGAACAAGAATACTGTATTGTTATATATGCTAAATAAAGGTAATAAGTAACACAATTGCTGCTGATCCATTATGCTGCAGTATCACTTGAATTAGAACTTTTGCCCCTCCCATTAAAAAAAAAATACATATTGCAGCACAACATGTACATCACTATAATTACAGAAAAGCCCCACAAATATCTATTGATCCTGGCAGGGAAGTCTACCTAATGTGGCTTCCTGTGATGTGGTGGCAACAAGGCTGCACTGCTCCAGAGTTCAGAGCAGAGTTGTCACCCCCCATAATATAGGCTGTCCCTGCTTGCACCATAGTGGAAGGGGAGGATATTGTAGGGGGCGTGTCTATCAACATTATCACTGCTAGTTAATAAGCCTGTAGCTTTTCAATCAGCACCTTGCCACACCTAGTCCCGCCCAATACTTGCTCCATGGAAAGCACTGCTTTGGTTGCTGAAACCCTCCCATTGTGAGCTGCAGTGTCTGTGAGAAGGAGCATGTGAGACACAATAGAAGGAGGATTTGGCTCAGTAGGGGAAGGTAAAGAATGAATTTATTTATTTTATGTGATCTTTTACATCTCATAGTAACCCAAATAGCAAGGATACCTTGCCACAAATTTGTGGCAGTGTTGAATTACAAGTCTTGCTGTACATTTTCACTGACAGGATGTACACTTGCAGAGCACTTGAAGCACAAGTTCTAGTTTACACTTTTCCAATTTTTAGCAAATTTGTGTGGCACGTCTCTAGCAAGAGCAAAGTTGCAGTGGTAAGTCTACAGCAAGAGCTCTGCAAATGACAGTGACCCCCTGTGGTAGGATGACTATTGCACAACATAACTGAACCAGAACTTGCAGAATGGTTGCAAAGAAAGTTGATCTGGAGTCATGCAATGGGGATTTGCTGCAATTGTGCAACAAACTTGTGAAGCCTGGCAATTCTAGCAATAGCCTAGCAAGTCATTTTCAAACTTGCAGCTCAATTGCTTGCTATCTGGGAACTGGGTTTGGGACTTCTTCAGGCTGTCATACAGAAGTCTTTAGTTAGTTTAGTACTTTAAAGCTATTTTCCAGCTAGAGTGGAAAAGCATTAGAGATACTGTCAGAGCACCAGACCAAACACAGTACATTTTCTGAAGCCTTAAATGCTATTGCAGCTGGAAGTATCAGGGTCAATAAATTCATCTTCAGAATCCATTTTTTGTTTGCTATCTGAGGCCTTTGACTGACCCACTTAGCTTTGCCTCAATAAGAATCCTCCTCTAACCAACCTTCCTCCTCCAAGCAACATCTGATATTCTAAAACTATACAAGTAACTTCCAATCACAATACTGATTGGTCTGTAAGGGCTCACATTACAGCTGTTGTAAAAAGGATGTCACTGTCCAAGCTCTCAACAAAAAGGCATAGGAATGTCTCTCAATGACCACGATAGATTTTGCACCAATATCAGGTCATCTGCCCACTACCTAAGACAGTGGTGGTCCACTTTCAAGATATTGGGGTGCCTCAACTGTGGGCCATTACTCTACCAAGGGTTTTCCACATAATATTTATTACATGTAGTGCTACTGAAGTCAGTCAAATATTGCAGACATGCTACAGTAGATGACTCCAGAATAACATACTCAGAGGTGCTGGGAATTTTTAGAATTGCAAATGTGGTCAGATGAAGGAAAACTTCATACGCATTCAATAGTTCTGGCGACACGGTTCCCACACAGCAAGCCTTCCTTCAATGGGCACCCAACTTTAGATCAAACCATAAAAACACTGCCAGACCAACATTAGATGAAAGAGTCTAAGATCATTTTAATGGTTGGTTAAGAAAAAGTTAAACAAAAACAAAAATGTGTTGGATGCTTGTATATGGCTTTTTTAGCAACAATTAAAATTATCTTTGAATCTTTTATCCAGTTTTGGTCTGGTGCTCCCTTCTGTATGTCTATGGTTTAAACTACAGGGGATAGTCAGGTTTTAGGGACATGCTACAGGTGTGCTTGGGAACATGTTACACAAGACTGGTAGAGATTGCCGCCATTACAACCCCTTTACAGTTCAATGCTCCCACTACTGACTGCTGGGGTTTGAGGGTTACATAACAAGTACCAAAGGAGAGAAGGTTGGAATCTTTGATCCAGTTTTGGTCCGGTGCTCCTTTCTGTATCTCCATGGTTTAAGCTACAGGAGATGGTCAGGTTTTGGAGACATGCTACAGGTGTGCTTGGGAACATGTTACACAAGACTGGTAGAGATTGCCGCCATTACAACCCCTTTACAGTTCAATGCTCCCACTACTGACTGCTGGGGTCCAAGGGTTACATAACAAGCACCAGAGTATAGAAGGTTGTAATCTTTGATCCAGTTTTGGTCTGGTGCTCCTTTCTGTATCTCTATGGTTTAAGCTACAAGAGATGGTTGGGTTTTGGGGACATGCTACAGGTGTGCTTGGGAACATGTTATATGAGACTGGTAGAGATTGCCTCCATTACAACCCCTTTACAGTTCAATGCTCCCACTACTGCCTACTGGGGTCCAAGGGCTACATAACAAGCACCAGAGTATAGAAGGTTGTTGTCTTTGATCCAGTTTTGGTCTGGTGCTCCTTTCCTTATCTCTACGGTTTAGGCTACAAGAGATGGTTGGGTTTTGGGGACATGCTACAGGTGTGCTTGGGAACATGTTATATGAGACTGGTAGAGATTTCCGCCATTACAACCCCTTTACGGTTCAATACAACCACTACTGACTGCTGGGGTCTGAGGGCTGCATAACAAATAGCAAAGAAGAGAAGGTTGGGCACAAGTGACCTAGGGGGAGGCACATTTATGGTAACTGACTGCATGAAGACCAAATCTTGAAGAAATTGTCTTTATATTTTACCTCTCCCAAGTTCCTTAAAGGGATTAGCAATCTCTATGGGCCAACTAAAAAATCTATTTTACTATTTGTGCATTTGGTCTGGTGCTCCCTTCTGTATGTCTATGGTTTAAACTACAGGGGATAGTCAGGTTTTAGGGACATGCTACAGGTGTGCTTGGGAACATATTACACAAGACTGGTAGATATTACCACTATTACAACCCCTTTACAGTTCAACGCACCCACTACTGACTGCTGAGGTCTGAGGATTGCATAACACGTACCAAAGTATAGAAGGTTGGAATCTTTCATACAGTTTTGGTCTGGTGCTCCTTTCTGATTCTCTATGGTTTAAGCTGGTAGATAAGCTGGTCAGGTTTTTGGGACATGCTACAGGTGTGCTTGGGAACATGTTACACAAGACTGGTATAGATTGCTGCCATTACAACCCCTTTACAGTTCAATGCTCCCACTATGGACTGTCTGGGGTCTGAGGGTTGCATAACAAGTACCAAAGGAGAGAAGGTTGGGCACCAGTGACCTAGGGGGAGGCACGTTTAGGAAGACCAAATCTTGAAGAAATTGGCACCTTTATATTTTACCTCTCCCAAGTTCCTTAAAGGGATTAGCAAATCTCTATGGGCCAAGCCAATGCTCTTGTACTATTTGTGCATTTAAAGCGCTTTACCTGCGTAAGGTACTATAACCAACAGTTCATTTCTTCCATCCTCGAAATAAAACCAAAAAAATTATATACATACATTTTTTGGGCTTGATAGGCCATTGGATCTTGGGCCATTGAGTGATTTTTCTGTTGCCTGACCTCACAGAGGTCTTAGCTACTTAGGCAAGCCTGTAAGCAACACACAGCTCGTAAATCATTACAAATGATGGATACAAGGGCTACACACAAACATAGACAAGCAGACGCGGAACCACGCAATCATGACAAGCATGCACTGGCACATATGAAAATAAAACTATAATTAAATATCTTTATATAGTCACATCAAATTTACATTATATATATATATGTATATATTTCAATATACTATTTTATTCTTCTAAACACCTTTGTTTTATAACCTACACATAGTTGTATTAGCTTAACATTGTGCTTTAAAATATAATTTCACACTCTTACTTGTGCTAATGGGACAATTCTATAAGTCTATTAAGTATTCATTGCACTGAACCACTGCGACCAACTCTTTAATTCCTAACCAGTCTGCATATTGCACTTTACTACACTAGCCAAATCGCCAAAGGCCGATCCAGTCCCTATGGTTTGCTTCCTTCAGCCTGATGCTATATGTGTTGCTACAATAAGTACGACGAAGCTCAGTCAACATACATCAACACAAATCAAAAGGATAATTTCACAAGAGCCGGGCATGCGACAAGCCACTGGACAAGTGCTCTGATCTGAGGCTACAGTCTTGCATCAAGAATATTTCTCGCCTTCTCTTCACTGATATGTTATTTGCTCAGTACAAGAGGGGTTTGCGCTTTTCATCAGCCATTGACGCTCGTTTAGTATGGACAGGTGACACGCTGTGATCTGTTTTACAGATAGTCACCCGATCGAGGTGCTAAAAAAACTCCAGCTTGTTGAACAAGGCAAAAAAGCACAAGGATGGAGCTATATACAGCAGTATGTACAAAAGGTTGCGTCATCCGTTGCTCGATCAGAGCATGACTATTGTAGACGCCTTCTTGGCAGACTGCTCTCGAGAACTGCAGAGCCATTGAGGGGGTGAAAACAAGAATATTTACATCAGAAATGGGACCAGCTTGCAATATCTAGTTTTCCTGTTGCACGCTTTCAAATTCAAACCTATTTAATATGTTCTGGTAGAGGAATGGACATGGCTTTCTCCTAATCGAGAGAGTTAAGCATTTTCTTTGATCTGTACAGTAATAGTAATAGCAAACAAAAGCCTGTTGCTTCTATACAATTTCCAAACAAGACATGGCAGTCAACTAAAAAAGTGATGTTTAGGAGGAACCAACTGGGCTCAGCCATCCACTGGTTTTCTAAATTTCATGGGGATTGGAGCCATGAAATTTCCCTTTTGTAGTATCTGGCTTTGCTTTTGCTAACTTTGGAGGCAAGGAAGTTTCTATCCCACTTGTTTTATTGTTTTGCAAGGCTAAAATTTTTCTTGAGTTTTGTTATTGAGCCAGTTTATTTGTATGTAATGCTTAGTGGAGTACTCACTGTAACCCTAAGAAACTTGGAGTGCCAATCCAGACAATCGTCCTTCAACTCCGGTGACTCCTACTCATGGATACAGGCAGCTAGGGAACCCATCCATCGGCTCTGTAGCATATACTAGGAAGGGAGAAACACCGCCACACACCAACCCAGCCTGAAAGGTGAATCAACAAGACCACTTCAGGCTGACTGCACCCAGGCCACTCCCCTAATGCATTTTGCCCCACCCACAGGCCTAGTCATGGAGGTCCTCCATGATTAAGCCTCGTGGGCAGAGCAAAATGCATTAGGAGCGTGGCCTGCATGGAGTCAGGCTGAAACTACCTTGTTTCATCTTTCGGGTCAGGTTGGTGTGCTGCGATGTTTCTTCCTTTCCAGTATATACTTAGTGGAGTAATTCTTTAATTATTTAGAGGTTGCAACATTGGCTTGCATGGGAATCCTGGGAAGTTTTTTTTCTATTTAGCATCTCCAAAACCTAATTTCTCTCCCCTTATTCTAGTGGCTTGGTTTGATAATAGAGGGGGAATACCAGCCCAGAGTCCAAGTTTCATGGTCAAGCTCATAAGCTCTTTCTCTTTCCTTCCAAGCCATCATTATAATATGATCCCTCAAGGTTGTTCTTAACCTGCTGTGTGACCAGGCTGAAATACCTGGTACAGCTGCAGTGTGAATGTTCCAAGGAACATCTATCTATGAACATTGGCCAAGCCACCTCAAATGAGAAGGTTCAGACTTCTTATATGAATGCACCCATGGAAGCTTCTTTTGGAATTCTGTGGGACCAGGAAGAAATACTTGGCACAGCCCTAGTGTGAAAGTTCCAAGGAACGTCTGTGAACATTGGCCAAGCCACCTCAAATGAGAAGGTTCAGACATGAATGCACCCACGGAAGCTTCTTTGGGAACTGCCACAACCATCCAATGAGGCAGACTCAGAACAAAAGAAAGAGATTGTATATTCTCATTAGGCCAAGAAAACACTTTGAAAGCACAGAAAAAGAGCTTGAGTCTTTGACCAGTCAACGTGGCTTTTAATCTTGTCTGTCCATCTTGACTAGGACTAAAACAGTCAAATTCATGATGGTAAACACAGGATATAACAAAATAGTTTAGCTTTAAAGTTTAGTGATGGAATCCATCACCAATTTCTATCATCAAGAGCTTGCCCATTGCTGCTATAAATATTGATGTTCGATGTTTCAATAGCTCTGTATGTATAAATCAGCACTTGACCTTCTCCCAACAATAAAATACGCTATTTACAGACACATATGGCTTGGCTTGGGATTAGGAAGATGTTGATAAACATGTATTATTATACTATATATATAATATATAGACAAAGCTGGCTGCTATTGTTTTGCTCACGGAATACATTTAGAAGTTTTTATAGAAAGACGAAAGAGTGGGGGGTGAGGGGGGTCAATACTAAACAACACACCAAAGTACAGAATCTACTAACGGGTATACACATTGTAGCGAATATATAAAATTAGGCACAAATTATATAATGGCTTCAGGAGGTGAAAATCGAATGCATAATGAGCATAATGGAATAAAAAGCAAAAAGCAAATATTTACGTGATTAGAGAATGTGCTTAAAGTGTTGAAGAGCTCCAGTTTAGAGCCAGTTCATGGAAGACGTTGGATTATCGCATGGCGTCATAAAACAACTTAACAAATTGGATTTGTGGCACTTGCAATGCATAATGGTTTTGGAATGGTTGTCCACTGCAATTTTCCAGAAGATTTTTAAAGACTTTTTTAGCTTGGATAGTGCGTTTTTTTGAGATGTAACTTGTGCTTCTAACTTACGCAAATTTACTCGCTCGAATTTAAGGTGGCCAAAAATGTGATTTTAATTCTTCATTAGCTTCTAATCAAAGTCGACTGATAATTTGATCTTTAGACTGTCAACACCATTTTTGTAACTGAAAGGGTGTTTGAAAATGGGGAAATTGTTCAATTTGCATAGTCGGCAGGATAGACCCTGCATATAGGAAAGATTGTGATAGTCATTTCAGTCAGTCATGGTTGTGTAGATAAAGAGATGTTAAAAAAAAGGTCAACAAAGAAAAGGTCTTACTTTAAGAGGTGTTTTACAAGAACATTATTTTTTTCTTGGCTTGACGGGAAGCCTTTGAGAAGTCTTCTAAAATTGCTCTCAGAGAAAATGTTATTGCATAACAGAACAAAGAGCACCAGTGCAATAACCCATGGGAACCTTCCGTCCTGATCTTTACTTACCAACCAGGCTGACCCAAATGAACCATGGAAGTAGTCACCTATCCTGGTCAGAATTTAGTTAACTGACCTGTATGGTCAAACTCAAAGTATGAATTTAACAAATTTGCTAATTCATAAAACATAGTTGGTGGTTTGTTTGTTTTTTATAGCTAATCCAAATCATGAAGGACAACAATGGACCCACCATATGATGACCACATATGGGTATCATATGACTGGATTTTCCATTCCATCCCTCAATCTGACCAGATGTAAAAGGACAGCTAGCATTTATTTTCTAACAAAATCGAATTAACAGCCCATTAAGCTTAATCTAGCAGAAAGTCCATCATATATGGGGGGGGGGCTCACTTCTCTGTGAACATATTACAAGACACAAGAAGAAGGAAAACTCACAGAACAAAGCTATGGAATGGCAGAGACCTCAACACTCTGAAGCTCAAGGGAAACCTAATTCAACTGCCTTGAATATGTTGCCAACCTTTAAATCTAAAAGAGAACAAAAAGTGAATGGAATGATTCTGATGCAGGGTAGATAGTTCTGTGGAATCATTATTATTTCTACACATTTTTTCCCCTTATAAAATTAGACTATTTTCTGCAGCTGGACAATCATTGTCGAGGCACTGCTGATATTTGGCAGTCAAACAAAACATTATGGACACTAGAGGGACACAACAAGTAGCAGGGTGGTCAGTATAGGCGTTTTGCTACTGCATGCAACAAGGGGTCCTACAGTATATCTAAGAGACCACCTGCACTGTTGGAGAAAGAAGTAGGGGAGGGAGGAGGACATCACGACGAATGGGTGAAGAGGACTGTACAGCAAAGGTACAGACACCATAGATACTAGCATTGTGTTCCTAGCTCGAAATCCTTGGCGGGAAGTTTTAGTCCCAGTGAATTGGTACCCAACGGGTCGATCATGTTCTTATAACGTTCTCCGCGATGCTTAGACAGGAACGGGCCCCAGTCCGGCTGTGGAGAACATATCAATTTAAGCCTCTGTAAAAAAAAAAAAAAAGGACAAACATTGATTAGCAGATATATTTCAGTTATTTTAAAAGTCTAAATTCTCATAAACCAGTGCGGCACTTAGTGAGCAATTAGTGAATCATAAAAGTCTTGAGAAGAACAAAATCCATAAGAAGACTTGTGTTACTATACATAGTTGCTTGTAATATATATAACAGGATCAGCTCCATGCAGCTTCCAGGTCCCTGATGACGTCATTTGTGACAAAACACGTTGGATGGAGCTGGAAGTTGCGACGTCACGGTGCATGCACGCTTTACCAGGAAGTCTGGGAATTTGGTGTGAAATGCTGTATACAGTGCCAATGTAAGTTTTAACCTCTTTTTAATTAAGTTTATATTCATGAATGGTGCCATTCTGCTGATGGAGAGAAAAGCTGGGCTATGAAAAGACTTACTACAGACTTTTATGATTCACTAATTGCTTATTAAGCACTGCACTGATTTATATGTTTACTGCTAGTATATGGTGTATTCCATATTTTGTGCTAGCAGCTTATTTATGCACTATACCATACTATATTATACAATACTCTAATATACTATACTATATTTGTTAAAGCGGTAGTAAACTGCTGGCTTTTTTTTTTAAGCCTGCTAGGCAATGTCATAATCTGCTAGTATGCATCCCATACTAGCATATTATGTGAAACTTACCATAGAACAAAGCCCTCCAACGGCGCGCTGTCACTGCTGAAGGCGATTCTATCTTCACTTGGTTTTCCTTCCAGGTTCGTGGACTCCAGCTGTGTGAGTGGCCGGAGCTGCGATGACATCACTCCCGCGGGAGCTGCCGTTTACGGCACAGGACTCTGAAGGAATGGCACAGGTGGCTGTTCCTTCGGAGCGCATGCGCTGGTGACGTCAACATCTGCATCTACAGTAAATATCCCCTAAACGGCGCACGTTTAAGAGATATTTACAGTACCTATAGGTAAGCCTTATTATAGGCTTACCTATAGGTAAAATTCATGCATGGGAGATTACTCCCACAGTAGCCTCCCTGGCAGTATGATTATGTCAGATTTTTGCGTCTCAAAGCGGTACAATTATTTTGCATAGAAATTTGGTGTTTTATCTTGTAGGCCTGTAATTCTTATCAATAACACACTTAAATCTGTCCAAACAAGAGTCTAGTAGATATCCCGGGTATGATGAAGTTTGAAACACAAAATCATAAATTATAGTATAATAAATAAATATAAATATTTATAAAAAATAATATAATAATAAAATTAATTTCCCCACGATTCACTATCACTCAATTCTGCAAGTGTTCTAATTTACTATCGCTATCTAAAGCCACTTTTGACGTAAAGGGACACTTTTTGGTTGCTATGAACAATCTCCAGTTTCCAGGCAGAAAGAACAGTATATATAATATAAAACTGCATGCAGGGCATTGGACAAAGCACTGGGGACAAAAGGGATGTGAAATAATTTCATGCAGTAATGTAATCTGTAAGATTACAGTGTACTGTATGTATTATGATTTTTCACTTTTTTAATTTGCCGCAGGGCTCCGCCCCCGTGCGTCGCGACGCTCGCAGGGAACGGAGCCCGGCACAGAGAGGCTTCGGGTGGAGGACAGAGCCCGCGGACACTGCGGGGGGACATCGCAGGATCCTGGGGACAAGGTAAATATACCACACCTAAAGCGCTACGTAAACTGTTGGCGCTATATAAATACTGTATAATAATAATAATAATAACACCAGGATCCCGCAATGCAATCCCGAGTTTGGCTCGGGGTTACCGCTAATGATGCTGAAATTTAACCCACTCGGGAAAACCGCCAGGGAGGTTAAGTCTAAATTATTGACAATTTACATCAACAGTATACATTTTCAGAAATGTATCATTAACAAGCCATCCTTCAGCTCCAGTCAGTGGCTTTGCCTTGGCTAAGATGATGTCATCAGTCTGCTGCAGACAAGAGGAACATTTCCTCAGTCTCTCCTCCCCACCCCGTGATCAAGCTGCAACATTGTAAATTTGTAGCAAGTCGGAGCTTAGGGAGAGGACAGTACTAGGACCAGGCAACAGACTGGCTACATTGTCACATTCAGGAGATTCAGGAGAGGGCGGTACCAACAACAATAGGGGCATAGTGAGCCGGGCAGCCAGTTACATATGAGGAAGGCAAGAATGAAAGTAGAAATACGCGAAGGAGCACCAGACCAAAACTGGATGAAAGAATTCAAGAGCATTTTAAACTGTTGGCAAAAAGTCATATAAAAATATCCAACGAGTTTTGGGGGCAGCACCCCCCCCCCTTCATCTCGATACAGGAAAGAAATTGGATGGAAAACAGTGACATAACAAATCTATATTAGAATCCATACTGAATTTTCTTCATGGAGGAACAATTTCATAGCAGTTGCTGCTCGGCCCTGATGAAGAGGGAGTGATGTTGCCCCTGAAACGTGTTGGATGTTTTTATGCTACTTTTTTTACCAACAATAAAAATACCTTGGACTCTTTCATCCAATTTTGATCTATGTTTCTATGGTTTGAGCTACTGTTTGGTGCTCATCAAGGGAAGCCTTGCTGTGTGGGAGCTGCCTCGCCATAGCTATTGCGCTTGTTTGAAGTTTTTCTTCATATTATTACACAGGCAAAACTAGAAGTTCCCAGCACCTCTTTGAGTATGTTGTTCTGGAGCAGCCTTTTTCCACCTGGGTGCCATTTCCCCATGGGGTGTCATCTGGGTTTTTTACGGGTGTGATGGCAAAATGCCTAAAAATTGCCACTAGTTGCCCTCAACAAGCCAGTGGGTGGATCAAGCCTGATTTTTTTGGTTACACAAAAGTACGTGTTTTTCTCGTGCGGCATTACAACCTTGAATACCATGCGGGCCAACCACGGCGTCCTAACAACCTAAGACATCAATGGTTGCTAAGGAGCATTTAGCACAGTGGCGGCTGGTGCTCAATATTTTGGGGGGGTGCCAAACATACCTGCCCCCCTCACTCGCACATAGCAACATCACCCCCCCCTCCAGAAACAGGCTGACCTTAATACTCACACTGCTTCCCGCTCTTCGCACCTGCTCTGCTCATTCTCCCATCTGCAATCTGAGTCCACTCCGTCTTCCCTCCCGGGCAGCTCTCGTTACAGACCCACTCCTTGGAGCTATGGGCTCTGCTAGGAGGATGGTGCCCAGTGTCCTGAACCTGACCAGGGTTCTAATCGGTGGCAGCCGGTAGAAATTTTTCTTGGGGGGGGCAAACAGTATGCAACCCCCCCAGTGGCACTTACCCCATCACCGACGGCTTCCCCTGCTCGCCGGTGGCGCCCCCTCCCCCCCCCCTGTTCTCCTGTTCTCCACGAGTCATCAAGGCGACAGTGGCGGTGGCTTCCATTTGCTCCCTCCTCCTTGGCGGCCAATTAGGAGTCTTCTCTTTTTGGCCTATCGCAAAACGGGTCTCACACCTGCTTATGATTGGCCGGATTAGTGTTTCAACGGCGAATGTTCATTCGCTGTTGTAGCACACCTGGGTGGGATCGGAGAACATTCTCTGCGACCTGAGCCAGACCTATTTTGAAGCCTATTGGAGCCTCTGGCTCTAATCAAGTGCTTAAAAAAAAAAAACCCTGGCCGCCCTGAAAGGGGCTGGATGCAAGAATAGGGGGTGGCTGCGGCAGCCGTGGATAGACTTATGCTGTGCATGAATCTATCCATTACATATAGGCGGGTGGCGTGGAGAGAGGGGGTGCCCCCTAATGGACGAGCCGCCACTGGTTCTTAATCCCTCTCTACTCAATCCAAAACAAAAGCAAAAAAAGCTTGGCCTTTAATTAGACTTTAAAGCCTCTTTGGAAGTCCGCTGTGATCTCCTTAATAGTTAAATTATAAATTGATGCTTTGCTGGAATATAGCTTTAATAAGAGTAGCTGGTCTCAAGCTGGATTTGAATGACAATGAAATTTGATTGTTTATTTGAATAAAAGGGAACTTAGCAACCTAACTGTCATTTACATCTATTTAACTGAAAGTTGTGGATTTAAAAATGTTGAAAATGATTTTTGAAAATACAATAAAATGTTAAGTTGTATATGAGATTTTAGTGACCTGTCTTAAATATTGTAATCTCTTACTTTATACTTTTTTTGCCACTTTGTTCCATTGTTGCCCTGGAAGAGTTGGGTATTGAAGGGAACCTATACTTTGAGAATTTGAATAAAAGCTGATGTAGCCACTCAACATAGTGTGCACTACCCACATCCCTCCATCGATAAGTAGTATCTATTTCCCATGGGGGGATTTTAACCACTTGCTGACTAGGCTTTTTCTGGCACTTTTTGTCTGTCAACATCAAATCAGTATTTTTTGCTAGAAAATTACTTATAACTCCCAAAACACTTTTTTTTTTTTGTAGAAATCCTAGAGAATAAAATGGCGATTGTTGCAATTTTTTATGTCACGCGGTATTTGCGCAGCAGTTTTGCAAACATAACGTTTTTGGAAAGAGTACACTTTAACGAATTAAAAAAAAAAAACGGAATATTTACCCCATTTTTTTGTAAAATGTGAAGGTGTTTGGTTGATCGATCAAACCACCCACCCCGTCGCTCGGTTGATCGGTGAACAGACCCCCCCCTGTCACTCGCCCATCTGCCCACCAGCCCCATTCTTACCCCATCCAGCTTCAGTAGCTTCCCCCTGCTTCCTGATTGGCCGGGAGGAGAAGCAGGACAATACTGAATATTAATTCGCTATTGTCACCCAACTGGGTTAGCCCACCCTTTTTGAAGCCAATTAGAGCCTCAGGCTCTAATCATGTGCTTAAAGAAAAAAAAAACCCCATTGAAATCCATGCGTCCAGGGCCCTGCATGTAAATTAGGGGCCGGGGGCATGGATTAGGGGGGCGGCCCCCCTGCACCCCTAATGGAGTGTCCGCCACTGCTACTGCCATGTGGTATCCTAGACTTATGCAGCGTACACATGAGCGGACTTTTTGACCGGACTGGTCCGACGGACCGAGTCCAGCGGACAATTCGACCATGTGTGGGCTTCATCGGACCTTCAGCGGACTTTTCCAGTCGAAAATCTGAGGGACTTTAGATTTGAAACATGCTTCAAATCTTTCCGACGGACTCGAGTCCGGTCGAAAAATCCGCTCGTCTGTATGCTAGTCCGATGGACGAAAACCGACGCTAGGGCAGCTACTGGCTATCAACTTCCTTATTTTAGTCCGGTGTGCGTCATCACGTACGAATCCGTCGGACTTTGGCATGATCGTGTGTAGACAAGTCAGTTCGTTCAAAAGTCTGACGAAAGTCCGTCAAAAGTCTGACGAAAGTCCGCCGGAAAGGCCGTCGGACTTGTGTTGCCGAAAAGTCCGCTCGTGTGTACGCAGCCTTAGGCCAGCCATAGATGAAGCAAATTTCTTTCCTGCAACCACGCGGCGCAAGAAAGAAACATGCTTGATTCTCCCATCAACACAGTGTCGACAGGGGAATTGTGGGGGGGGGGGGTGGAAGAAACCGCCCCTGCCAGGAGAACATCATGATTATCGCTAACAACTGCTAGCAATAATCACATGTAAAATCAGACAGGCTGCTTGTACCCAAGTTGATTGATTGAGGGTACATTCAGCCTGCCCATGCATGGTTCGAATCTCGGCCGGGTTCTGCTGAATGTCTATGGTCGGCTTTCTGCCATAGCAGCAGATCTGTTTTATATTTTGAAAGTTTGCAAATAAAATGTTTTGTATCTTTTTACTGTATACATTGTTTGCACTGCCTTTAGAAATCGATACTTATTTTGATATTCATGTAGGGGTAGTTTTGTATCTTTTTACTATATATTTATATACACAGCATATTGTTTGCACTGCCTTTAAAAGTCCCAAAGTCCCATGGGAAATAGATACTTCTTTTGATACTTGGAGACTTTTAAACAATGTTTCAAGAGCTACAAAGACTTTTCTTAATTATTCCTTGTAGTCACCTCTGTGAGTAACTGAATCCCTATTTATGATAATCCTCCAAAGTATACACAGCAAACCTCATAAAAAGAAAAACAATAATTCGCAATAGAGATTTTAATTATTTAGTGAACAATTGCTTTCTTAATCGAGCGCCCAGCAAATAGAGACTAGAAATGGCCTTCATTTTGGATGCCATTTTCATTTACTGATAATGTACTTTGATAGAGAGGAGATTTTTTTTTTTTTTTTTTCGAAAAACAGTATCGAAACAAACTCCCGGCATAAAAAAAAAAAGACATTAATGGTTTATTAGCCATTAAAATAAATTGAGCTTCAATTGCATTATTTTAATTGAGCTTCTATTGCATTATTTTTTAATCTCCGTTAAATTGCCATTTTGACACCTCGACCTCCCAGATGAGCACTTGTAAAGGAAAAAAAAAAAAAAGCGCCGCCGAGACGGAAAGCCGCGTCGTGGCGTATGCGACATTTTGGCAAGGTGTTCGCCCGCCATGGAACGCTTTGTAATGTTTTTATGTCCCAGCTGTTCCCTTGCTTATTGGATGCCGCCACCTCACCGATCGCAGCGGACAGAGACGAGCGGCGTTTAGTATGCAAAACGAGGAGACATAATGATTGAGATGCTGTTAGTTACCTCAATAAAACTGCCCGGAGCCAGATGCATTTTGATGACAAACATGATTGGAATCCAGATGACGGAACAAGCCAACATCAACCATCCGAGGACCATCGACCACGGTGGGTAGTGATAGCTACCGTAAGTCATCGGCTCCCATTGGTAAAAGCTGAAGCACAAGATAAACTGTGGGGAAAAAAAAACATAACAAATAATTTAACCATTTCACCTCTCACACCTGTACATATTTCTGCCATGGGTCTGTTTATTCAGCAACATCTTTGTCATTAATTAAGATAATAAAGTAATACAGATACTGTATATTTTTAGGCCAAACAAAGCTTTATTTTAGTAACACTGCGCTCCATTCACAGAACCAGATCCCAGGCGCTATTTAGGGGTTTTCCCAAAATCAGCATGTGATCCTGTAAATGTCACTACTTCTTTATGCGGTATTTACTGTATAAAGCAAAAACGCTTAGTAAATACTGAAAAAAAAAGCAGGAGTGAAAGTCAATTCACGAAAAAAAAAAAATTGTGTGCAGTAAATAAGTAGTGGTCCCAGCATGCGATATTTAAGGTACCGGCAGCCGCCAGCATCCTTAACAACCAGTAAACAACCTGGTTGTTAAGGAGCTGGTGGCCGCTGTGTTCTTAACTACTTAAAGTGATTGTAAAGGCTTGTTTTTTTTTTTTTAATTTAAAATAACAAACATGTCATGCTTACCTCCACTGTGCAGCTCGTTTTGCACAGAGTGGCCCCGATCCTCGACTTCTGGGGTCCCTCGGCGGCTCTCGCGGCTCCTCCTCAATTCAGATAACCCCCTAGGAGAAGTGCTCTCCTGGGGGGTCACCTTGCGCGTCCGCTCCTGAGTCCAGCATTTGGCATCCATAGACATGAATGCCGGACTCGGCCCCGCCCCCCGGCGCCTGCATCATTGGATTTGATTGACAGCAGCGGGAGCCAATGGCTTCGCTGCTATCAATCTATCCAATCAAGAGCTGGGACCCTGTGCAGAGAGGGACAGCGTGTCTCCGGCATGGGAATTACAGGGTTTAGGTAAGTAAAACAGGAGGGCTGGGGGGCCGGTGACTTCCAGAAGTTTTTTCACCTTATTGCATAAGATCCATTCATGTGAAAAAACATGAGGGTTTACAAACCCTTTAAGGACAAGGCATATTTTTCAAACTTGGTGTTCACAAAGTTAAAATAATTTTTTTTTTTGTGCTAGAAAATTACTTAGAACCCCCAAATATTATACATTATATATATATATATATATATATTTTTAGACACCCTAGAGAATAAAATGGCGGTCGTTGCAATACTTTATGCCACACCGTATTTGCGCAGCGGTCTTACAAGCGAAATTTTTTGGGAAAAATACACTTTTTTTAATTGAAAAATAAGACAACAGTAAAGTTAGCCAAATGTTTTTTATATTGTGAAAGATAATGCTATGCTGAGTAAATTGATACCCAACATGTCATGCATCAAAATTGCGTCCGCTCGTGAAATGGTGACAAACTTTGACCCTTAAATATCTCCATAGGCGACGTTTAAAAATTTCTAAAGATTATCAATGTGGAGTTACAGAGGAGGTCTAGTGCTAGAATTATTGCTCTCACTCTAATGCTCGTGGCGATAACTTGCGGGTGTGGTTATAAACACCGTTTTCATATGCGGGCGCGACTTACATATGCGTTCACTTCTGTGCGGGAAAGGGCACTTTAAATTTTTAATTTTTCTTTCCTATTTATTCTACTTTTTATTTTATTTTTTTACACTGTTCTTTAAAAAAAAAAAAATTGGGTCACTTTTATTCCTGTTACAAGGAATGTAAACATCCCTGTAATAGAAAAAAAGCATGACAGGACCTCTTTAATGTGAGATCTGGGGGGTCAAAAAGACCTCAGATCTCACATTTACATTTAAATGCAATAAAAAATAAATAAAATAAACAAATATCTTTAAAAAAAAAAAAATCCTCTTTAAAGCGGTTTTATACCATTATTTTTAACTTTTACCTACAGGTAAGCCTATAATAAGGCTTACCTGTAGGTAAAAAAAATATTTCCTAAACCTGTAAGGATTAGGAGATATTCCCCTCGCAATGACCTGCTGACTGCAGCGGCGCATGCGCACAGGGGATTCTCGGCTGACAGCCCGGCAAACTCCGGAGCTTGCCGGGTAGAAGTCTCCCGCGTGCATGCGCGGGAGTGACGACATCGCGGCTCCGGCCACTCACAGCGCCGGAGCCGCAATACCCAGAAGACACGCCGAGGGGAGATGTCAGCTCCCTCGGCGTGGACCAGGTGAGATGCCGGCGCCTCGTACTAAGGTAAGTATCTCATAATGAGCTAGTATGCGGTGCATACTAGCTCATTATGCCTTTTCCCGTGCAGGTGTAGAAAAAAAAGAAAAGACAGCGGGTATACAACCGCTTTAAGACCATTGGGCGGAAGTGACGGTTGACGTCGCTTCCATCATCCAAAGTTATGGAGCCGAGTGGGGGCCATCTTTCCCTCACCTGGCTCCAGGCCTGTCAGGGGAGAGGGCGCGATCATCTCTGCTGCTACCAGCGGCTCCAGTAAGCGGCAGAGACAACCGCAGTGCGACAGGAGGGGGGCCGCTCCAGCTCCCGATAAAAGTATTCTCGCAGCCAATCCGCCGCAGAGACCACTTTTATCAGAAAGAGGACCCTCCGGGAGTTTAAGAATATACCAGGGTTATGGCAGCTATCTGCTGCCATAACCCCGGTATTCTACGTCAAAGAACCGACGTATAACGACGGCGGGCGGTCCGTAAGTAGTTAACAACTGATGAGTCATCAGCTGTCAGTAATCAGCTGAATCAGCTGAAAGTAAAAAAAAAGCAATTGCCGGCAATCAGAAAACCGGGGAAGAAATGGCGTGGGGTTCTGGTATGGATTGGGGGGGAAAACCCATACCATTGTTATTATTAATATTTATTACCAGATTTTTTTTTTGTTTTACTTTCAGGTGTCAGTGGGGAAGCCCGCTGACAGCTGATGACTCACCAGTTGTTAAGGACGAGGCGGCCACCTGCTCTTTAACGACCATGTTGTTTAGTGGTTGTTGAGGATGTGGGCGGCCACCAGCTCCCTAACAACGCCTATTTTTTTAATGTTATTAAATATGCCAGCTACTGCCAGGCGTTAAATTATTGCATGTGTTCGTTACTAAAATACTGCATGACTTCATATAATAACACATGCGGTATTTTAGTAGCGTTTTTTTTTGTGAACACTATGAGTGCTATGCAGCATCTTACTGCATACTCAGATGTGGTAAGGTACCACTTTGTGAATGTACTTTTTTCCACTTTGGTCAGTGTTAGTTTATAAAAACAATATTGCTACTGTCGATAAAAAATTCTTCTATAATTTGTCCTATGTAAAATGACAATAAAATATGATTCTGCTACAAATCACTGCAAAGTTATTTACAAATAAAACAACATTTGTTTTTTTTAATTTTGTACTTTTTTCCTAATAAATAAAAAATAAAGCTTAGATAGTGAAAATAGAAATAAAGAAAAATCATCAGGAAAATAATAGTTAAGGGGAGAATGGGAAGAAGGAGTTAATTATGGATTATTAGGGTAAACTAAGGGTTAATAAGGTGTTAAATAGGAACATATTTTATTTAAAAAATATATACTAGGTTGCTTTAACAGATATCATATTCAGATCATCCACTAAATCTGCTGATGAATGAAACAGCATAGAAACGAAACAAAACTAATGCCGCGTACACATGGCCGGACTTCCCGACAGAAAAAGCTTTTGTTCGGACATTCCGACCGTGTGTATGCCCCATCAGACTTTTTCTGTCGGCATTCCTGACGGACTCAGATATAGAACATGTTCTAAATCTTTCCGTCGGAAATGCCGACGGAGTTTAGCCCGTTGGCAAGTCTGCTCGTGTGTACGCGGCATAACAGCGTTACTTTGTATCTCTCTATTTCCCATCTGATCAATGTTTATAAACAGTGTTACTTTCTATCTCTGTATCTTCTGTTTGATCAATGTTTATAAACAATCTTACTTTGTGTCTTTTTATCTCCCGTCTGATCAATGTTTATAATCAATGTTACTTTGTATCCCTCTATCTCCCATCTGAACAATGTTTACAAACAATATTACTTCATATCTCTCTATCTTCCATCTGAACAATGTTTATAAACAATTATTTATGGGCTGGCCCTTGGTGTCATCACTTACATTGCAAGACTGCTGGCCCTGCATGGTACATGATGACATCAACAAGAAATTAGTCTGAGGGGACCAGTTCTAAGGAGCCTACCAGAGCAAAGGAAAGGGTAAGTAAAACTCTGGTACTCTAGACCAATGGTTCTCAACCCCTTGACTGTGGCCCACTGCCGGGCTGTGGCATCCCTCCTCCTAGGTCTCCAGCCAGCTGTTGATCCCCTAACCTCCCACAGTGTCAACTAGCTCCCATAGTGCCCCCCACCTCCCACCATGGCCCACTGTACCCCTCAACCTCCCCCATTTCCCCCAGGCCCCCTGAGAGCCCTAAGCCTCCATAGTACCCCCAACCTCCCACAGTATTCCCCGGCTCCCCACAATGCCCCCTAGCTTGCTGCAGAGCCTCCAGGCCCCCATAGTGCCCCCCAACCTTCAACAGAGTTCCACAGTGACCTACAGTCTCCCACAATGCAAAGAGACCATAATTGCCCCCAGCTCACTCCAAAATCCTCATCCACTAGAGGACCACCAAGTCTTCTGCTGAGTCCCCGCGTCCCCCTTTGGTGACCCCCAGAGCCTTCAAGTATTTCAATACATATTTTGTATTCCCATGCCGTTACTGAGTGAATTATTTTTTTACAGTTGGGGCGTGGAAGGTTTTGGAAAAATGTACTGGGCTCTGGTCTCGATAAAGTTGAGTACCATTGCCTTAGAGCAGGGTTTCTCAACTAGGGTTCCTCCAGAGGTTGCTAGGGGTTCTTTAATGCAAGGACACATTTCTGCTTCTCAGATAAGTTCCCACTGACACCATTGATCCTTTTATCTATCTGTAAGAGGGTAATTCTTCCCACTACCCACAGGTGTAAGGAGCATCCTTCCCAATGACCATCACACTAATGTATCATGAGTTGTAGGAAAGATATTTCAAGGGTTCCTCTGTGTTGAAAAGGTTGGGGAACATTTAAAGTGCAAATGCAGCCAAAAATTTTTCTTTCAGTTTTGGATAGAGTCAAGAGGGATTAGAACCCCTGTCAAGTTTTTATTGCTGTCTGTGTCCCCATTAAGAAGAATCACCAACTTTACTTGTCTAAAATCCCACATTTTGTGTTGTCACCAGAACAGGAATTAAAAGGAAATCTTCCAGTGGGGACACTAGCTAAATTAGCGCAGACCGTACGCACATATGCGGTCTCAGGTTGAAGGGGTTATACCGGGATGAAGCCTGGAGCTGCAGGCATCACCCTGGTACCAATTTTAAGAGCTGGCGGTTGGCTTTTTAGTGATAACAATGGATTAAAAGCCACTCCGCTGTTATCCTAAACGAGCCGCCTTCCACCACTCTTCCCGTCCCACCGGTAGACCCGATTCGCGATCCGGCAATTCCTGCCGGCTAGGCTGAGACTGGAACGAAAACGGAAACGGCCTCGATTGAGTTTCCAATGTAGAAACTCAGAAGCAAAATCACAACGTCACTTCCGGTTTTCTCTGCTGCCAATTGTGCTGATTTTTTTTTAAAAAGACAGTATTCAGAATCTATTTTGCTGATCTGAATACTTTTAAGTGCAAAGGAGGGATTTAGACCCCCGATCCCTCCAAAAAGAGTACCTGTCACCACCTATTACTGTCACATGTTTACATTCCTTGTGACAGCAATAAAAGTGATCAGAATTTTTTTATTAAAGGGACAATGTAAAAAAAAAATATATATATATATATATATATATATATATATTATATATATATATAATAAGTAAGAAAATTGTATTTTTTTTAAAGCGCCCCGTCCTCGCACAGCAAAAAAAACACATGCGTAAGTCGTGTCTGCATATGTAAACGGTGTTCAAATCAAACATGCGAGGTATCGCCGCGATCGTCAGAGTGAAAGCAATAATTCTAGTAAAAGACCTCCTCTGTAACTCTAACCTGGTAACCGTAAAAAAAAATTTTAAATATCACCTATGGAGATTTTTAGGTACCATAGTTTGTCGCCATTCCACGAGTGTGCGCAATTTGAAAGCATGACATGTTAGGTATCTATTTACTCGGCGTAACATCGTCTTTCACATTAAACAAAAAAATTGGGCTAACTTTACTGTTTAGTTTTTTATTTACCACTTCAGCCCCGGAAGATTTTACCCCCTTCCTGACTAGAGCCCTTTTTGCGATTCGGCGCTGCTTTAACTGACAATTGCGCCGCGGTCGTGCGACGTTGCACCCAAACAAAATCGATGTCCTTTTTTTCCCACAAATAGAGCTTTCTTTTGGTGGTATTTGATCGCCTCTGCAGTTTTTATTTTTTGCGCTATAAACAAAAAAAGAGTGACAATTTTGAAAAAAACACAATATTTTTTACTTTTTGGTATAATAAATATCCCCCATAAAATATATAAAAAAACATTTTTTTTCCTCAGTTTAGGCCAATATGTATTCTTCTACATATTTTTGGTAAAAAAATTGCAAGCAGCGTATATAGATTGGTTTGCGCAAAAGTTATAGCGTCTACAAAATAGGGGATAGTTTTATGGCTTTTATATTATTAATTTTTTTTTTACTAGTAATGGAGGCGATCTGCGATTTTTACCGGGACTGCGACATTATGGCGGACACATCTGACAGTTTTGACACATCTTTGGGACCATTGCTATTTTTACAGCGATCAATCCTATAAAATTGCATTGATTACTGTGAAAATGTCACTGGCAGTGAAGGAGTTAACCACTAGGGGGCAGTGAAGGGGTTAAGTGTGTCCTAGGGAGTGATTCTAACTGAAGGGGGGAGGGGACTGTGTAGGGGAGATGACAGATCGTCTCTTCATACTCTGTATGAACAGATGATCTGTCCGTTCTCCCCTCAGAGAACCGGAAACAACGAGCGATCGCGGGAGCCCAGCGGTGATCGAGACCGCTGGGCACTCGCATCGGCTCCGTGGGTGAGCAGGGGGCGGCGGCGTGCACTCGCCCCCTAGTGGCCGTCTATGGTACAGACGTACCATGACGGCAATTCACGCAGCCGAGCCATGTTGATGCAGTATAACTGCGGCAGTTGGTTGGCATGCGGTTATTTCATAAAAGTGTCTTTTTTTTCCCAAAAAAATTGCCTTTAAAAGACCGCTGCGCAAACACCGTGTGACATAAAATATTGTAACGATCACCATTTTATTCTCTAGGTTCTCTGCTAAAAACATATATATATATATATATATATATATATATATATAATGTTTGGAGGTTCTAAGTAATTTTGAAGCAAAAAATACGGATTTTAACTTGTAAGCAACAAATGTCAGAAATAGGCTTAGTCATGAAAGGGTTAACTTGAATAGATTTTTCTCACTTCCTGTGGTGTCTATGGGACAGGAAGTGACGGGAAATCACCACAATGGGACACAGGTGGCAAAAAAAAAAGCTGACGGGGGTTATAACCCTCCCTTACTGTATCCAAAATGAAAAAAAAAAAAAAGTTTTGGATTTAGTTTCTTTAACTCTTGCCGTGGAGGGGTAGCCTCGCTTTACAAGAGCAGTTTTGAATTTCTCTTGTCGTTCAGCTTTAAAAAAAAAAAAGCCAAAGACATTTTGCATGCTATTTTTTATGACATTTAAGGAGCTTTGAGTGCATTTTGCTGTTTTTGTTACTTGACAAATAGCGGGTGATTGCTGTAACATTTGTGTGCCTACAAGTGATGTAATTGCGCAGATATTGCTTGTTTTCCGTGACATCCATCCAGCCGAATGTGTTGCTGAAGATTTCTCCGACTCTATTTATAGGAAAATAAAAAGTAAGTTCCATAAAGGGAACAAAAAAAAAAACAGCAAAATGACTCTGATTGATCAAGGTGGGCCCGGCAGGCTTACCATCGCCCATCATGCCATCACTCAAGGGAAGAGCGTGTGATCTCCCTTTATCTCAGTGTTATTCCTAAAATCCATGTGATGTACCGCAGCATTAGTAATGTTTTCTTGCTGTAGCGTAGCATAGGCAAAAAAAATAAAAAAATTCATTTTTTATGTAATAAACAGACCCATAACTGTAGACAGTCTGTGCAAAGTAAAACAGATCATTATCTGCTGACACAGTGGATTTGTGCCACCAATTTGGATATATTATTCATTAGCTAGCTGCCTATATGCTATATAATTAATTCTGTTTTTATAATTTATGCCTATAGGCTATGGATGTACTTTGCTGCCACCTAATGTCCAAATGTATGTACTACATATAGAATAGTTTAAGGACTCCCCTTGACTGCTTGTGTGTGTTCAGACGCAAATAATAGACGATTACAATGCACTGCACTTTTAAGCACCTTCCGACCAGGCTTTTTCTGGCCCTTTTTTGTTTACAAGTTTGAATTAAAGACTTTACATTCAATTAAATACTTTAAATTTAAATTTAAGATTTAAGAATTAAAGACTTTCCATACCAGGCCTATTCTGGCACTTCTCTCCTACATGTAAAAATCATCACTTTTTTGCTAGAAAATTACTCAGAACCCCCAAACAGTATATATATATATTTTTTTAGCAGACACCCTGGGGCGGGGATATGCAATTACAGTAGGTGTCAGCGATATTGTGTCAATCTCGCCGCATTTCTCGGCGAGATTTGACACCTGCGAGCCCCGTCGCAGGAGCCAGCGCCGAGGTGGCTCACTCATCGGGAAAGGAAAACAAAGTTTTCCTTCCGCGATGAGTGACAGGCAGTGCTGACAGCTGTCTGGTATGAATCCTGAGGCGGGAACACCGCGCCAAATTTTAAATGAAAAAAACGGCGTGGGTTCCCCCCCCCAGGGGCATACCAGGCCCTTAGGTCTGGCATGGATTGTAAGGGGAACCCCCTACGCCGAAAAATTGGCGTGGGGGTCCCCCCCAAATCCATACCAGACCCTTATCCGAGCACGCAGCCCGGCCGGCCAGGAATGGGGGTGGGGACGAGCGAGCGCCCCCCCCCCCCTCCTGAGCCATACCAGGCCGCATGCCCTCAACATGGGGGGGTGGGTGCCTTGGGGGAGGGGGGCGCCCTGCGGGCCCCCCCACCCCAAAGCACCTTGTCCCCATGTTGATGAGGACAAGGACCTCTTCCCGACAACCCTGGCCGTTGGTTGTCGGGGTCTGGGGGCGGGGGGCTTATCGGAATCCGGGAGCCCCCTTTAATAAGGGGGCCCCCAGATCCCGGCCCCCCACCCTGTGTGAATGAGTATGGTACCCCTACCCATTCACCTAGGGAAAAGTGTCAATATAAAAAAAACAGTACACAGGTTTTAAGAGTAATTTATTAGTCAGCTCCGGGATCTTCTTCCAACTTTGGGGGGTCTCCTTTTGACTTCTCCCGGTGTGCGGCCTCTTCTCCCGGGCCCCGCCGCTATCTTCTTCCAGCTCTATTGCCAGCGAGGGGCCCGGTCTGCTGCCGCTGTCTCGCCACCGCTGTCTCGACTCTTCTCCTCTTCTTCTCTTCTTCTCTTCTTCTCTTCTTCCCCGATGTTGACACGACGCTCTCTCCAGCTTGAATGCTGTGTGCGAGCTGCGGAGCCATTTATATAGGCGGTGACCCCGCCCCCTTACGACGTCATGGTCCCAGCATGCGCAGGGACTCTTGGGTCACGCCCCCTTATGACGCCAGAGTCCCTGCGCATGACGTCGTAAGGGGGCGGGGTCACCACCTATATAAATTGCTCCGCAGCTCGCACACAGCATTCGAGCCGGAGAGAGCGTCGTGTCAACATAGGGGAAGAAGAGAAGAAAAGAAGAGGCGAGACAGCGGCGACAAGACAGCGGCGACGAGACAGCGCCGGTGAGACAGCGGCGGCGAGACAGCGGCGACAAGACAGCGGCAGCAGACCGGGCCCCTCGCTGGGCCCCTCGCTGGCAATAGAGCTGAAAGAAGATAGCGGCGGGGCCCGGGAGAAGAAGCCGAACACCGGGAGAAGTCGGAAGGAGACCCCCCGAAGTTGGAAGAAGATCCCGGAGCTGACTAATAAATTACTCTTAAAACCTGTGTATTGTGTTTTTTTTATATTGACACTTTTCTCTAGGTGAATGGGTAGGGGTACCATGTACCCCATACTCACTCACACAGGGTGGGGGGCCGGGATCTGGGGGCCCCCTTATTAAAGGGGGCTCCCGGATTCCGATAAACCTCCCGCCCACAGACCCCGACAACCAACGGCCAGGGTTGTCGGGAAGAGGCCCTTGTCCTCATCAACATGGGGACAAGGTGCTTTGGGGTGGGGGGGGCCGCAGGGCGCCCCCCTCCCCCAAGGCACCCACTCCCCATGTTGAGGGCATGCGGCCTGGTACGGCTCAGGGGGGGGGGGGGCGCTCGCTCGTCCCCACCCCCATTCCTGGCCGGCCGGGCTGCGTGCTCGGATAAGACTCTGGTATGGATTTGGGGGGGACCCCCACGCCAATTTTTCGGCGTAGGGGGTTCCCCTTACAATCCATGCCAGACCTAAGGGCCTGGTATGCCCCTGGGGGGGAACCCACGCCGTTTTTTTCATTTAAAATTTGGCGCGGTGTTCCCGCCTCAGGATTCATACCAGACAGCTGTCAGCACTGCCTGTCACTCATCGCGGAAGGAAAACAAAGTTTTCCTCTCCCGATGAGTGAGCCAGCGAGACATGCACAGTACCCTGTCGCCGAGAACCAGCGCGATGGGATCACGCTGGAAACACAATCTCATGGTAAGGTACTGTAGCGGACCTCCAGCTGTTGCAGAACTACAAATCCCATGAGGCATAGCAAGACTCTGACAACCACAAGCATGACACCCAGAGGCAGAGGCATGATGGGACTTGTAGTTTTGCAACAGCTGGAGGTCCGCTAATTGCATATCTCTGCCCTAGGGAATAAAATGGCGGTCGTTGCAACGTTTTATGTCGCATTGTATTTGCGCAACAACTTTTCAAACGTGCTTCATGAATTAAAAAAATAACAAAACAGTAAAGTAAGCCCAATTTTTTTTGTATAATGTGAAAGATGATGATACGCCGAGTAAACAGATACCCAACATGTCATGCTTTAAAATTGTGAACCCTCGTGGAATGACGCCAAACTTCAGTACCTAAAAATCACCATAGGTAAAGCTTTAAATTTTTTAACAGGTTACCGGTTTAGAGTTACAGAGGAGGTCTAGGGCTAGAATTATTGCTCTTGCTCTAACGCACGTGGCGATACCTCACATGTGTGGTTTGAACGTTGTTTACATATGTGGGCGGGACTTACATGTGCGTTCGCTTCTATGTGCGAGCACACAGGACGGGGGGGGGGGGTGCTTTACATTTAGTTTTCTCTATTTTTTATTGTTTATTTTGCTTTATTTTTTTATTTTTACACTTTCTCTTAAAAAAAAAAAAATTAATTACTTTTATTCCTATTACAAGGAATGTAAACATCCCTTGTAATAGGAATAGTGCATGACAGGTCCTCCTTATGGAGAGATATGAGGTCTATAAGACCCCGCATCTCCCCTCCGGGCTGGAAAGCATCAGATCAAAAAAAAAAATTAACGATCCCATGCTTTCCAGCCGCGATCGTAGCTTCGTTTACAACCGTGGCCCGGACGTGACGTCATAACGTCGCGCCCGGGCCTCCAACGGTCATAGAGATGACTGGTGACCATCAGGTCACCGGAAATATCTATGCTCGATATCCAGCAGTGGATTCTTTCTCCGGGTCCCCAATGGCACGGGAGAGCCCGGAGAAAATGGCGATCGTTGCAATTTTTTTTTATGTCACATTGTATTTGCGCAGAGGTTTTTGCAAACGCAATTTTTTGGGAAAAATACACTTTAATGAAGTGAAAAAAAAAAAACAATAAAACAAAAATAGTCACCCCAATCTCTTTGTATAATGTGAAAGATGATGTTACACCGAGTAAATAGATACCTGACATGTCACACTTTAAAATTGCGCACGCTTGTTGAATGGCGGTAAGCTATGCTACTTAAAAATCTCCATAGGTGATTCTTTAAACGCTTTTACAGGTTACCGGTTTAGAGTTGCAGAGGAGGTCTAAGGCTAGAATTATTGCTCTCCAAATTTACACTGTTATACAAGCTGTACACTCACTACTTTACATTGTAGACAAGTGTCATTTCTTCAGTGTTGTCACATGAAAAGATAGAAGAAAAGATTTACAAAAATGTGAGGGGTGTACTTACTTTTGTGAGATACTGTATATATTTTCTTCCAGCCTGGACTGGAAATGACATCATGGCGTCGCCCTGGTCTTCCAAGGCCATAGAGAATATTAACTCTTTGATCGCCTATGGGAGCAACCGGTCGCACCGTCGGATCATTTCTCAGGCGAAATGGTGCAAATGGTAAGCCCGGCGAACACCGGCAGGAGGGGACTTCGGAAAACCGTTCCAGCGGCTCATGAGCCCCTATAACCGGTTCCATGAGAAAGCCGGCTGCTTGCTTAAATAAACGGTAGCAGGGTTATGGTTGATCTTTTCAGCCATTATCCTGGTAAACCACTTGCAAACCGCAATTTAAATATATACGTATTGGGGTCGGCAAGTGGTTAATGCAGTGGAGCATTGCAATGCAGCGAAAAAATGCAGTGCATGGCTTCATTTTTTTCCAGTGCAGTGATGTGAACACAAAGGGCATTGGAGTTGGTTTACTAAAAGCAAATAAACTTTGCATTTTGCAAAGTGCAGTTGCACTCTGAAAGAGCAGTTTCTCCAGAGCTTAATAAATGAGCAGAAGCTCTGCTGACTTCCATCATCCAATCACGTGCAAGCAAAAATGCTGTTTTTTTTTTTAATTTTCCTTGCACATGATTGGGTATTCTTTGCAAAGTGATGCTTTACCTCATTTACTAAGTATTGGAGCAACTGCAATTGCAGAGTGCAACTGCACTTTGCAAAATGCAAAGTTTATTTGCCTTTAGTAAATCAACCCCATTGCCTACACCAGCCTTTCTCAAACTATTTTATTATGGAGGAACCCTTAAAATATTGTTCTGGTCTTGGAGTACCCCTGATAAAAAAAACGACTGCACCTACAGCTCACTGTTCATTAGTGTGATGGTCAAGGAGAAGAATGCGCCCTACATTTGGGGTCAGTGGGAATATTCCTCCTTTTACAGATATCTACATAGATCATTGGGTTTCATTGGTAACTTATCTAAGCAGCAACAATTGCCCCTCGATCAAGAAACCCCTGGAAACCTCCGGAGGAACCTTAGGGTTCCACAGAACCCAAGTTGAAAAAGGCTGGAAAGGCTGCCCATCACAGCCCAAAGCATGTGGTGTGACACTGCCCATTCCTGTGAGCCCATGGGGGGTCACAATACCCCCCCCCCCTGTGCTGGTGTAGGGTGTTTAGCTCCCATGCCCCAAGTGCACTAGGGCTCCCCCATCATGGCTTATAACTGGGCTCCAACTCACCCATGATACCACTACAGGTCTCTAACTAAAAGGGGCCTAGCACCTGATTACACTGTCTGCTGTAACAAGACACTATTCTGGCACAGAGCCACCTAGTGACAGACTAGCTAGCTGCTCCTGCCTAGATGTAGGCTCCTAAATCCACTCAATGTCCTTAGGTCGTTTTAAAACGTCCTGGATTTAAAGTGGTTAAAGCAAGCTCATGGCTGCAGCTGCGGCCCAGAGCTGGGTATTACTTTTTTCAACTAAGAATCTTAAGTTCAGTAAAAGTGATCAAGGTGGCTCTGCAGCTGCCTGATCACTTTTACAGTGATTAGGAGGGCAAGCCCTGTTCTCCAGTCCCTAATCCCCCCCTGCAGGAACTTCTGATTATTTTGCCACCTCTAGGTCCAGAGCTGTCATTCCCTGGCTACTGTAGCAGAGGATGCAGCTAATTAAGCGCGGTCTGTGCTTGATTAGCTGCAGTGGAGGACAGGGGACATTGGGGTCTAATGGACCATGATGTCTCTATAAGGTAGACCTGTCACCTGCCCATGCTTTAACATAGGGGGCTTGTTAGCCCCCTTGCAATAGCAAATAAATTTAAATTAACCACTTGGTGCGTTCTGTGATTGCAGAGTCCCAAGGACCGCAGAGCAGGGTAAAGGGCCAATCACAATGGGCTCTTTACCACGCGATTAGCTGTCAGCCAATGACAGCTGATCATGGAAGTAAACAGAAGCCAGTTGTGGTCAGCATGAAGAAAAGAAGAAAGCCATTAACCGGGTTCTGTTAGACAGACATCGGTCCCCTTAGTGCCCACCAGTGCCACCTATCAGTGCCCATCAGTGCTGCCAATCAGTGCCTCATCATCAGTGTCACTTATCAGTGCTGTGTATCAGTGCCGCCTATCAATGCTCATCAGTGCCGCTGCATCAGTGCCCATCAGTGCCACTGCATCAGTGCCCATCAGTGCCACCTATCAGTGCCACCTCATCAGTGCCCATCAATGCTGCCAATCAGTGCCTCATCATCAGTGTCACTTATCAGTGCTGTGTATCAGTGCCGCCTATCAATGCTCATCAGTGCCGCTGCATCAATGCTCATCAGTGCCACCGCATCAGTGCCCATCAGTGCAACCTATCAGTGCCACCTCATCAGTGCCGCCTTATCAGTGCTCATCATTGCAGCCTATCAGTGCCACCTCATCAGTGCCAATCAATGCCCATCATTGCAGCCTATCATTACCAATTAGTGCAGACGATCAGTGCCCATCAGTGTCACCTCATCAGTGCCCATCAGTGAAGGAGAAAAATTACCTGTTTGCAAAATCTTATAACAAAATATGAAAAACTTTTTTTTGTGTTTTTTTCAACATTTTCGGTCTTTTTTTGTTTGTTTAGCAAAAAATAAAAACCTCAGCAGTGATTAAATACCACCAAAAGAAAGCTCTATTTGCGTGAAAAAAAAAAAGATTTAAATGTCATATGTGTACAGTGTTGCATGACCACGCAATTGTCATTAAAAATGTGATAGCGCTGAAAGCTGGAAATTGGCCTGGGCAGGAAGGGGGGTATAATTGCCCGGTAGGCAAGTGGATAAAAAAAAAGTTTTTTAAAAAGTGTGAAAAAAATCAAATGCTTATAAAAATTAATTTTAAAAAATGTAAAAAAATGTAAAGCACAAATTCTACTTACAGTTAATATAGTTGGTGTGATAAAAGCCCAGCAAACCTTCCAGAAGCGATTGGGCTGAAATCCGATCATCATCTCGATGTCTTCACAGAATCTCTGCAGACCTGAAGTGACAAAAGAAAGCAGAAGTGACAATCCAAAAGAAACCAACATTGAAAAGTTCTGACTTCACAGGGCAGCACACTGCAGATGTCTGCATGCGCACACATACAGGGTCATCGTGACAACATTAATATTTATCTGTGAAGTGCGCAGGAACTCAGGAAAAGGAACAGCAAGTTCCACTTCTCAAGTCTGCAAAACAAAATACTCTGATCAGTATAAGGTAAGAGGCAAGAGTGCCATCTAGTGGTCAGAAAAGAGAAAGCAGCTCCATTGGTAGCCTTGCACAGGGGTTCTTCAACCTTTTTGTGACAAGGGCCAATAATAAATTCTTCCAAAACCTTTCATGCCCCAACAGTACAAAAAAGGTTAATAGTTAATAATAACAAAATAAAAGTATGGCAATGCAGAAGATGTATTGAAATGCTTGAAGGCTCTGGATGTGACTGAGTGCCAATCTGGGATGGATGCAGGGAGGTTCATGGCTGTGCAGCAGACATGGTGACTCTGTAGAGGATTTTGGAGGTAGCTGGGAGCAATTGTGGGGGGGGGGACTTGTGAGGGGCTGTGGGTCTCTCCAAGTGGCTGGAGGCTTTCCAGTGGCACTGTGGTAGTCTAGCATGTATTGCAGGTACTGGGGGGGGCAATATGGGACACTGTTGGAGGTGGGGGCAGTATGGTGGGATGGAGGGTCTGCAGCAAGGTGGGAGGCTTTGAAGGCACTGTGGGGCCTGAGAGCAGTGTGGAAGGTAGGGGGCAGTATGGAGGGCTGGAGGGTCTGCAGCAAGATGGAGGGCACTGTGGGGCCTGAGACCTCTCAGGAGGCCCGAGGACAGTGTGGGAGGTTGAGGGGCATGGTTGACAACTATGGGAGCTTGGAGGCACTGTGAGAGGTTAGGGGATCTGCAGGTGGCTGAAGGCCTGGGAGGTAGGAGGCCTTGGTCCGGCAATGGGCCATGACCCAATGGTTGGGAAGGTATCTTGGACCAATATTATAACAATACAGCTGAATGATCTCAGAACTGAATTTTAATGGCATCCCAGTCTTAGTCCGTAGGGTTCAATATTGAGTTGGCCCACCCTTTGCAGCTATAACAGCTTCAACTCTTCTAGGAAGGCCGTCCACAAGGTTTAGAAGTGTGTCTATGGGAATGTTTGACCATTCTTCCAGAAGCGCATTTGTGAGGTCAGGCACTGATGTTGGATGAGAAGGCCTGGCTCTCAGTCTGCGCTCTAATTCATCCCAAAGGTGTTCTATCAGGTTGAGGTCAGGACAGTCAAGTTCCTCCACCCCAAACTCGCTTATCCATGTCTTTATGGACCTTGCTTTGTGCACTGGTCCAAATCATTTGGAGGCGGGGGGATTATGGTGTGGGGTGGTTTTTTTAGACTTGGCCCCTTAGTTCCAGTGAAGGGAACACTTAAGTCATCGGCATACCAAGACATTTTGGACAATTTCATGTTTCCAACTTTGTGGGAACAGTTTGGGGATGGCCCCTTCCTGTTCCGACATGACTGCGCACCAGTGCACAAAGAAAGGTCCAAGACATGGATGAGCGAGTTTGGGGTGGAGGAACTTGACCAGTTGAGTCCTGACCTCAACCCGATAGAACACCTTTGGGATAAAATAAGAGCAGAGACTGTAAGCCAACATGAGTGCCTGACCTCACAAATGCTCTTTTGGAAGAATGGTCAAACATTCCCATAGACACACTCCTAAACCTTGTGGACAGCCTTCCCAGAAGAGTTGAAGTTGTTATAGCTGCAAAGGGTGGACCAACTCAATATTGAACCCTACGGACTAGGACTGGGATGCCATTAAAGTTCATGTGCATGTAAAGGCGGGCGTCCCAATACTTTTGGCAATATAGAGTATATCTTTTGCTATTTTATGAAACTACAGCCCACAAAATAATATGTAATGTAGGGCAGGTTCAATATATAAATACAGAGAGAAGAGAATCCTACTTCTCTATTTGGACCTCGATCAGAGTGGGACACGCAGCCCGTACAAGATGGTAAGCATTGTAAAGCTAGCTGTCTCCTGTTCAGACCTGCAGTTTCATGGCCTGATTAGGTAACAAAGTCAGTAAGAACTAAACACCCTGATCAGAATAAGTAAAAGAGATGGTAGTGCCATCTACTGGTCAAAAGAGAGGACAACACCACCATTAGCGCAGAAGATACAGGAGATATCATTGTTCGAATCAATAGAGCTAAACAATCACAGGGTGCATTCACATTTCATGTTGGTGGATTTACATGTTATTAATGCACGTCTATTCTCGCATTTGTGCACATTCATCTGCATTTACATGTGTGTTTGATGCATTTTCATGTTGTTTTTAAAAAATAAAGAAGAGTTAAAGAAAGAAAAAAGAACTCTGCTCTGTGGTTTTATTGGAAACGGTCCTAAAACATTATGTGTTATTATTATTAGTAGTACTATGCACACTACATGTATGTTTTACTGCTCCGCCGTGCATTTGGATGAGCATTAAAAAAAAGACAAGCACCACTCTGACACCTAGTGGTAGAATTGAAGAATCCAGTTCAGCATTTTATAATGGAATATGTTTATTCTGTTGGACGGAGAAAGTATTATTATTTTTTATAGCAAAAGTGTGCCTGATACCGAATTGGAAAGGTTGGGGATATAACAAACAATGCTAAAGAAGTGTCTGAGATGGTAGTCTATGAATGAATAGAGTGTGGAGGATATGAAAGTGGCTAATAAGTGCAAGAGAGGAGTGCAGAAGGTACAACAGAGGGCAGTATATGCAGGAGAGGAGTGCAGAGGGTACAACAGTGGGTGGCACGACCGTCTTTAATATTGATTGGATCCTGGGCAAACATTTTCTTGGGTCCTCCTGAATCAAATTATCAACTATTTTCAGGCAGTGCAGGTCCAGGGGATGCTTTGGGCCCCACAACAATGACTGGGCCCAGGACAGTTGCCCCTTTTGCCCTACGTTAAAGACAGCCTTGGTGGGTGGTATATGCAGGAAAGGGATATGACAGGGGGCATTTTGTGCCGGAGAGAGGAGAAAGACTAATGTAAGCACTGGAGAAAGATTTATGTCTGTGTGCTGTAAGGAGGGATAAAGGGAAAAGACCAATATGTGTGCTGGAGGAGGGATACAGAGGAAAGACCAATGTGTGTGTGTGCTGGAGGAGGGATACAGGGGAAAGACCAATATGTGTGTGTGCTGGAGGAGGAATAAAATGGAAAGACCAATGTGTGTGTGTGTGCTGGAGGAGGGATAAAGGGGAAAGACCAATATGTGTGTGTGCTGGGGGAGGGATACAGGGTAAATACCAATATGTGTGTGTGCTGGGGGAGGGATACAGGGGAAAGACCAATGTGTGTGTGCTGGAGGAGGAACACAGGGGAAAGACCAATATGTGTGTGTGCTGGAGGAGGAATAAAGGGGAAAGACCAATGTGTGTGTGTGCTGGAGGAGGAATAAAGGGGAAAGACCAATATGTGTGTGTGCTGGGGGAGGGATACAGGGTAAATAGCAATATGTGTGTGTGCTTGGGGAGGGATACAGGGGAAAGACCAATGTGTGTGCTGCTGGAGGAGGGATATAGGGAAAGACCAATATGTGTGTGCTGCTGGAGGAGGGATACAGGGGAAATACCAATGTGTCTGCTGGAGGAGGCATACAGAGAAAAGGTCAATATGTGTGTGCGGGAGGAGGGATACAGGAGAAAGACCAATATGTGTGTGTGCTGGAGGAGGGATACAAGGGGAAGACCAATATATTTGTGTGCTGGAGGAGGGAAAAAGGGAAATACCAATATGTGTGTGTGCTGGAGGAGGGATAAAGGGAAATACCAAAATATGTTTGTGCTGGAGGAGGGATACAGGGAAAGACCAATGTGTATGTGCTGGAGGAGGGATAAAGGGGAAAGACCAATATGTGTGTGTGCTGGGGGAGGGATACAGGGGAAAGACCAATGTGTGTGCTGCTGGAGGAGGGATACGGGGAAAGACCTATGTGGGTGTGTGCTGGAGGAGGTATACGGGGAAAGACCTATGTGTGTGCTGCTGGAGGAGGGATACAGGGGAAATACCAATATGTGTGTGTGCTGGGGGAGGGATACAGGGGAAAGACCAATATGTGTGTTTGCTGGGGGAGGGATACAGGGGAAAGACCAATGTGTCTGCTGGAGGAGGCATACAGAGAAAAGGTCAATATTCATGTGCTGGAGGAGGGATACAGGAGAAAAACCAATATGTGTGTGTGCTGGAGGAGGAATACAAGGGGAAGAACAATTTTTTGTGTGCTGGAGGAGGGATAAAGAGAAATACCAAAATATGTGTGTGCTCAAGGAGGGATACAGGGAAAGACCAATGTGTGTGTGCTGGAGGAGGGATACAGGGGAAAAACCAATGAGTGTGTGCTGGAGGAGGGATACAGGGAAAGACCAATGAGTGGGGGGGTTTGGAGGAGGGATACAGGAGAAAGACCAATATGTGTGTGTATTGGAAAAGGGAAACAGGAAAAAGACCAATATATGTGTGTGTGCTGGGGGAGGGATAAAGGGAAAAACCAATAGGTGTGTGTGTGCTGGAGGAGGGATACTGGGAAATATCTATGTGTGTCTGTATTGAGAGAGGGATACAGGAAAAAGGCCAATGCATGTGTGTGCTGAAGGAGGGATACAGGGAAAGACCAATGTGTGTGTGCTGGAGGAGGGATACAGGGGAAAGACCAATATGTGTGTGCGCTGGAGGAGGGATACAGGGAAATATCTATGTGAGTGTATTGGAAGAGGGATACAGGAAAAAAGCCAATATGTGTGTATGCTGGGGGAGGGATAAAGGGAAAGACCAATATGTGCGTGTGCTGGAGGAGGGATACAGGGAAAGACCAATATACGTGTGTGCTGGAGGAGGGATACAGGAAAAGACCAATGTGTGTGTGCTGGAGGAGGGATACAGGGGAAAGACCAATGTGTGTGTGCTGGAGGAGGGATACAGGGGAAAGACCAATGTGTGTGTGCTGGAGGAGGGATACAGGGGAAAGACCAATGTGTGTGTGCTGGGGGAGGGATACAGGGGAAAGACCAATGTGTGTGTGCTGGAGGAGGGGTACAGAGGAAAGATCAATGTGTGTGTGCTGGAGGAGGGATACAGGGAAAGACCAATGAGGGATACAGGGGAAAGACCAATGTGTATGAGCTGGAGGAGGGATACAGGGAAAGACCAATGTGTGTGTGCTGGAGGAGCAATACAGGGAAAGGCCTATGTGTGTGTGCTGGAGGAGGGATACAGGAGAAAGACCTATGTGTGTGCTGGAGGAGGGATACAGGGGAAAGACCAATGGATGTGCTGGAGGAGGGATACAGGGGAAAGACCAATATATGTGTGAATGCTGGGGGAGGGATAAAGGGAAAGACCAAAATGTGTGTGTGCTGGAGGAGGGATAAAGGGAAAGGCCTATGTGTGTGCTGGAGGAGGGATACAGGGGAAAGACCAATGGATGTGCTGGAGGAGGGATACAGGGGAAAGACCAATATATGTGTGAATGCTGGAGGATGGATACAGGAGAAAGACCTATGTGTGTGTGCTGGAGGAGGGATACAGGGAAAGACCTATGTGTGTGCTGGAGGAGGGATACAGGGGAAAGACCAATGGATGTGCTGGAGGAGGGATACAGGGGAAAGACCAATATATGTGTGAATGCTGGGGGAGGGATGCAGGAGAAAGACCAATGTGTGTGCTGGAGGAAGGATAAAGGGAAAGGCCAATATGTGTGTGTGCTGGAGGCAGGATACAGGGGAAAGGCCAATATGTGTGTGCTGGAGGAGGGATGCAGGAGAAAGACCAATGTGTGTGCTGGACGAGGGATACAGGGGAAAGACCAATGTGTGTGCTGGAGGAGGGATACAGGAGAAAGACCAATGTATGTGTGCTGGAGGAGGGATACAGGAAAAAGACCAATGTGTGTGCTGGAGGAGGGATACAGAAGAAAGACCAATGTGTGTGTGCTGGAGGAGGGATACAGGGGAAAGACCAATGTGTGTGCTGGAGGAGGGATACAGGAAAAATACCAATGTGTGTTGGAAGAGGGATACAGAAAAAATACCAATGTGTGTGTTGGAAGAGGGATACAGGAAAAAGGCAAATGTGTGTGTATGCTTAAGGGTAGAGACAGGAGAAAGACCAATGTGTGTGTGCTGGAGGAGGGATACAGGGAAAGGCCAAAATGTGTGTGCTGGAGGAGGGATGCAGGAGAAAGACCAATGTGTGTGCTGGAGGAGGGATTCAGGTAAAAGACCAATGTGTGTGCTGGAGGAGGGATGCAGGAGAAAAACCAATGTGTGTGCTGGAGGAGGGATACAGGAGAAAGACCAATGTATGTGTGCTGGAGGAGGGATACAGGGGAAATACCAATGTGTGTGCTGGAGGAGGGATACAGAAAAAAGACCATTGTGTGTGTTGGAAGAGGGATACAGGAAAAAGGCAAATGTGTGTGTATGCTTAAGGGTAGAGACAGGAGAAAGACCAATGTGTGTGTGCTGGAGGAGGGATACAGGGAAAGGCCAATATGTGTGTGCTGGAGGAGGGATACAGGGAAAGACCAACATGTATATGTACTGGAGGAGGCATACAGGGAAATACCTATGTGTGTGTATTGGAGGAGTGATACAGGAAAAAGGCCAATGTGTGTGCTGGGGGAGGGATACAGGGGAAAGACCAATATATGTGTGTGTGCTGGAGGAGGGATACAGGAGAAAGACCAACGTGTGTGTACTGGAGGAGGGATACAGGGGAAAGACAAATGTGTGTGTGTGTGTGTGTCTGTGTGTGTGCTGAAGGATGGATACAGGGAAAGACCAATATGTGTGTTTTTTCTTCAAGTAGCACTGCTGTGCAAGGTTTGTGACATGACAATGAGCACCAGTATAGTGTTATGCCGCGTACACACAAGCAGACTTTTCGACAGACTGAAACTAAACAGACTTGCCTACACACGATCACACCAAATCTGACTGATTCGAACGTGATGACGTACGACCGGACTAGAAAAGGAAGTTCAATAGCCAGTAGCCAATAGCTGCCCTTGCGTCATTTTCGGTCCGTCGAACTAGCATACAGACGAACGTTTTTTTCCGATAGATGTCGAGTCCGTCGGAAAGATTTGAAACATGTTCTATTTCTAAAGTCAGTCTGATTTTTCGACAGAAAAGGCCTGATGAAGCCCACACACAATTGAATTGTCCGGCGGATTCGTTCCATCGGACCTTTGCTGTCGAAAAGTCCGGTCGTGTGTACGCGGCATTAGAGGGACACACGGATATACGGGACAAAAGCAGAAAAGTAATTTTGTTGGGTATGATCCAATGCCGAATGCTGCATTCTGCTGCAGTGCCCTGATAGGAATAGACACAGGAGCAGGGATACAGGAAAAAGACCAATATATGTGTGCTGGAGGAAGGATAAAGGGGAAAGACCAATCTGTCTGCTGGAGGAGGGATACAGAAAAAATGCCAATATGTTTGTGCAGGAGGAGGGATACAGGGAAAAGACTAATGTGTGTGTGTGTCAGAGGAGGGATTTGCAGAGCGGCAAAGTGAAATGTCATCTATATATTATGTAATATAAGACTATTATTATTATTATTATTATTATTATTATTATTATTATTTTATTATGCCAATTTGCAGAACAGAAAAAAAACATAACAGGGTGGTTATGCATATACAGTATCATACAATTTGTTAAATTTTTATGTCCTGTATCCCCGAAGAAGAAGGTCCTATGTAACCCCCCCAACCACAGTGACTTATTTACTGATATCTTTATCCGAGCACTCTTTATAAAAGTGAATAATCCTCACTCACAAAATCCCTTTCTTACCGTTACCCTGACCTCTGCCACCATCACAGATACTGCACCACCCCCTTGTATTGTGTGCCTTTTACTCCTTATACTGTACATCATCTATCCATTGGAAAGGGCTGAAAGTTATTTTGGGAAAGATTCTCGTTGTCAGTGGATCTCTGATCCAGAACAAGAATGCAGCAAGTGAAGTCAGAACATCTGATCTGCATGCTTGTTCAGAGCAAGTAACGTAGAAAGCATTGAAGCCATTGCATCAGTGTGACAATCAGGAAATTGGCATTTTCAGAAGGAAAGGTTAGCAATGGCAGGTTATGTATTTCTTTTCATACCATACAGGTCTTGTTCAAAGAAAACATGGGCTTACAGTGGGGACGGAAAGTATTCAGACCCCCCTTAAATTTTTCACTCTTTGTTATATTGCAGCCATTTGCTAAAATCATTTAAGTTCATTTTTTTCCTCATTAATGTACACACAGCACCCCATATTGACAGAAAAACACAGAATTGTTGACATTTTTGCAGATTTATTAAAAAAGAAAAACTGACATATCACATGGTCCTAAGTATTCAGACCCTTTGCTGTGACACTCATATATGTAACTCAGGTGCTGTCCATTTCTTCTGATCATCCTTGAGATGGTTCTACACCTTCATTTGAGTCCAGTTGTGTTTGATTATACTGATTGGACTTGATTAGGAAAGCCACACACCTGTCTATATAAGACCTTACAACTCACAGTGCATGTCAGAGCAAATGAGATTCATGAGGTCAAAGGAACTGCCTGAAGAGCTCAGAGACAGAATTGTGGCAAGGCACAGATCTGGCCAAGGTTACAAAAAAAATTCTGCTGCACTTAAGGTTCCTAAGAGCACAGTGGACTCCATAATCCTTAAATGGAAGACGTTTGGGATGCCCAGAACCCTTCCTAGAGCTGGCCATCCGGCCAAACTGAGCTATCGGGGGAGAAGAGCCTTGGTAAGAGAGGTAAAGAAGAACCCAAAGATCACTGTGGCTGAGCTCCAGAGATGCAGTCGGGATATTGGAGAAAGTTGTAGAAAGTCAACCATGACTGCAGCCCTCCACCAGTCGGGGCTTTATGGCAGAGTGGCCCGACGGAAGCCTCTCCTCAGTGCAAGACACATGAAAGCCCGCATGGAGTTTGTTAAAAAAACACCTGAAGGACTCCAAGATGGTGAGAAATAAGATTCTCTGGTCTGATGAGACCAAGATAGAACTTTTTGGCCTTAATTCTAAGCGGTATGTGTGGAGAAAACCAGGCACTGCTCATCACCTGTCCAATACTTTTTGGTACAAGGGGTGGGCAGAAGGGGCGGATGCCCTGGGCGGGACAATTTATTGGGGGTGGAGGGGCGCAGTGAAGTGACCTAAAACAGGCATCACTAAATGGCGGACCTCGGGCCAAATGTGGACCGTCTCACTCTCCTATGCTGCCCGCCGCGGTACCGCCATTTAGCAGTCTTTTCTTCCCCCTGCCATCTCTGTAATCATCACACAGAGCCGACAGCGGGAGGCGGGACAGTTCTGGATGGAGGGTGGAGCTTCCAGAGGTTAACAAGCAGGTGATTGGCTGTTAGGATGAAGGGCGGTCTCAGCAATCAATCACCATCTTGCAACACCCGCCCTCCATCCGAGACATGCTGTGCCTCCCTCCGATCTTCGATCTGTACAAGGTAAGTGAGGGAGGGGGCGAAGTTACAGGGAGTGAGGACACTGATAAGGAGGAAAGTGTGTGCTGACTCGCTGAGGACATTAAAATTGAGCTGTTGAGGGCTGTGATGTGGTGGGCTGACGGGGGGGGGGGGCTGAGCGGACTGTGATGTATTGATGTATGGGGAGATGTGGATATTACAGTGGGGGAGATGAAGTGGATATTACAGTGGGGGAGATGATGTGGATATTACAGTGGGGGGAAGATGTGAATATTAAAGTGGGGAGATGTGGATATTACAGTGGGGGAGATGGGGGGGGGGCGAAGTTTGCCATCTTCGCCCTGAGCACCAAATGGCCTTGTCCCAGCACTGCTTTTTGGCCTTAATTCTAAGCGGTATGTGTGGAGAAAACCAGGCACTGCTCATCACCTGTCCAATACAGTCCCAACAGTGAAGCATGGTGGTGGCATCATCATGCTGTGGGGGTGTTTTTCAGCTGCAGGGACAGGACAACTGGTTGCAATCGAGGGAAAGATGAATGCGGCCAAGTACAGGGATATCCTGGATGAAAACCTTCTCCAGAGTGCTCAGGACCTCAGACTGGGCCAAAGGTTTACCTTCCAACAAGACAATGACCCTAAGCACACAGCTAAAATAACGAAGGAGTGGCTTCACAACAACTCCGTGACTGTTCTTGAATGGCCCACCCAGAGCCCTGACTTAAACCCAATTGAGCATCTCTGGAGAGACCTAAAAATGGCCGTCCACCAACGTTTACCATCCAACCTGACAGAACTGGAGAGGATCTGCAAGGAGGAATGGCAGAGGATCCCCAAATCCAGGTGTGAAAAACTTGTTGCATCTTTCCCAAAAAGACTCATGGCTGTATTAGATCAAAAGGGGCTTCTACTAAATACTGAGCAAAGGGTCTGAATACTTAGGATCATGTGATATTTCAGTTTTTCTTTTTTAATAAATCTGCTAAAATGTCAACAATTCTGTGTTTTTCTGTCAATATGGGGTGCTGTGTGTACATTAATGAGGGGAAAAATTAACTTAAATGATTTTAGCAAATGGCTGCAATATAACAAAGAGTGAAAAATTTAAGGGGGTCTGAATACTTTCCGTCCCCACTGTATATCCTGCTAATCTGCTAACCATAGCCATTGATACATTGTTGTGCAAGAAATCACTGAGAGGGCTGCAATGGGCTTCTCTAGAGATTCTCAGATGAAATGCAGCCTGTTCATTCTGTGTCTATTCCCATCAGGGCACTGCAGCAGAATGCAGCATGCGGCATGTATCATACCCAACAAAATGACTGTTCAATTGTTATATCTGATAACATGTTGTAGTTGTGCGCTGCCACCTAGTGGTGTGTGAATATAAAAGTACAAATAAATGCAGAGACTGTGTGACATAAACCATGTGCAATAAATCTAGCTGCTGCTATCACCAGGATGTTATCACAAAACAACAATGAATATCTAAAAAAAAATTATAGCATTGCTACAATCTAACAAATAATACATAAATCCAATAATATGCAATAAACGCATGTGCTGAATAAATATACGATCCAATAGTAAATGTATAAAAAAGTTGATTGAAACAAAATATGTTCTTGTTATAGAATGTGTGTTATAGAATGTGTTTCAAATTACACTTATGCACGCTTTGCACCTCGTATACTTCTTCTTTAAAGGTTGCCTCCATGATGAACACCAGCAACTCCAGACCGACATACAAAAATATAAGGCACTTTATATTTGCATGTCGGTCTGGAGTTGCCGGTGAACATCACGTGCACATGCGTGCGCAGCCCATGCGTTTATTGCACATTAATATTTGATTTATTTTAATGTTTTACTCGAGAAGCACTTTTTTTCTCACAGTGTAATTTGAAAGATTACTAATAATAAGATTTTTTTGTTTCAATCAACTTTTTTAAACATTTACTATTGGATTGTATATTTATTCATTATTTATTGGATTTATCCTATTCCTCCTCAGTGTTCATGTTGATAGCTTCTAAGAACATTTTTGGTTCTGGGCACCAGCACCAGTGCCTAAAGCACAATTTTTCTGCCCCCGTTTAACAGGGGTGCGTAATTACAATTTATGCTGTAATATTTTGCAGCAGGGCTCGTTCCTGCACTCAACTAGAGTATTTGTGAGGGGTTGCAGTGTTGTGGCACCAGCACCAGTGCCTAAAGCCCAATTTTTCTGCCCCTGTTTAACAGGGGCGTGTAATTACAATTTTTAAATCTAATATTTCACAGCAGGGCTCATTTCTGCGCTCATCAACAGAATCTGTGAGGGGTTACAGTGTTGTGGCACCAGCACCAGTGCCTAAAGCTCAATTTTTCTGCTACTGTTTAACAGGGGTGTGTAATTACAATTTTTGCTGTAATATTTTGCAGCAGGGCTCGTTCCTGCACTCAACTAGAGTATCTGTGAGGGGTTGCATTGTTGTGGCACCAGCATCAGTGCCTAAAGCCCAATTATTCTGACCCTGTTCAACAGGGGCATGTAATTACAATTCTTGATATAATATTTCACAGCAGGGTCCGTTCCCACGCCCAGCAAGAATAAATGTGAGGGATTACAGTGTTCTGGTACCACCAACACCTAAGGCCCAATTTTCTGCAGAGTATATAGGGCAGGCCCCTACTTTCAAACATCCGACTTTCAAACGTCTCCTACTTACAAATGGAAGGAGACAACAGGAAGTGAGAGGAAATCTACCCCTAGGAAGGGAAATTCTCTCCTGTAAGAGTTAATTTGGGAAAAAGGTGTTTCCACTGATTTATCATCAATGCTTGTTTCCCTTCAAAACCCCAAATTTTCAAAATCCAATTGTCATTGGGACAGAAAGTGAGGTGAAATCTTCTGAAGAGGGGCAAAGACAGCAAAACAAATGTTACAGGGGAGATAACCCTTCCCTATGTTTTCCAAACAGCTTTAAAATAGATTTTTTGGCTGGAGCTATACTTACAAAATGTACCAGTTCCAAATTACAAACAGATTCTACATAACAACAAACCTGTCCCTGTCTTGTTTGCACCGCCTGTATACTGCTGTTCAAAGTATATAGGGCCTGGGGACCCCACACCTTTTCTTTTTTTAATTTGGGTGCGGGGTTCCCCTTAAAGTCCATACAAGACCCAAAGGGCCTGGTAATGAACTGGGGGATACCCATGCCATTTGTCTCACTGATTTTCATCCATATTGCCAGGACCCGACATTACATTAAAGCCGTAAGCAGTTTTAAATGACTTTTATTCCTTTAAAAATGTCATTTTGTGCAGGGACTGTTCTAAACACGGGAAACATACGCCACTTTACAGGCATACTATAGACACCCCCCAGGTACGATATTTAAAGGAATATTTCACTTTTTTTTTTACCTTAAAATCACTGCTCCCGGGAAAAACGGCCGTTTTTAAAACTTTCTTTTGCATTGATACATGTCCCCTGGGGCAGGACCCGGGTCCCCAAACCCTTTTTAGGACAATAACTTGCATATTAGCCTTTAAAATTTGCACTTTTGATTTCTCACATTTGAGTCCCATAGACTTTAATGGGGTTCGAATGTTTGCGCGAACTTTCGGTCTGTTCGCATGTTCTGGATGCAAACCGAACCGGGGGGGGGGGGGGGGGGTGTTCGGCTCATCCTTAGTCATCACACGTTTCCCATTGGAAAGTCCGATCGTGTGTACGCCGGCTTAACACTGTACTGGTGCTCACTGTCATGTCACAGACCCTTTACAGCAGTGTTACTTGAAGAAACAAAATCACAGACGTAATTATCTCCTAATGGCTCCATGTGATAGTGTAATGGGAGTTTAATCTGTGTAAATAAGGCGATCGTGAAGTCTCTCTCTTGGCAAGCCGCTGCATATTTTTTTTTGCTCATATGTGTTCTGATGAGCCTAATTCCCCTTTTGGGAACAGTAAACAGAAGATGATTCCGTCTTTAACGCAAGCGGCGGTCGTAAAACCAAAATAGCATCTCTCTCCGTGAGGCAGACAGTTTTCACGGTATATTTAAAGGGCCTCCCAGATGGAGATGTGGTGAAGTCCTCCACTTCCAGCCAAGATGATGATTGGCGGTTTGGGGTAAAAGTGCTCTGCGTCCTTGGAAAAACTATGCTGTAGATTTCCTCTGTAAGGTATCAAATACAGCGCTCGTTTTTACCATTGACGCAACTGCAAAGTCATTCTGGCTGCACTAATAAGTTCAGATTCATTTAGATTTAGTTAAGTTTAGTGACATCTTGTCCTTCATCTGATCCAAGCTATAAATCTGGATTGCCCGTATGTTTCATTTATAAAGTGAAAAGTGGAAGAGGTTACCGAGCTAATAACTCAAATATGATACAAATAGCAGCGACAAAAAAACACGAGATATAATTATGCAAAACATAAATAATAAAAAAGGGGAAGTCGTGCTTAAAAAATGAAAACTAAAAAAAAAAAATATATATATATATATATATATATATATATATATATATATATATATGACAAAAAGTGAAAAATCAATTACACACGTGTGAAGTAAAGCTGATAGAAATATAATATAAACATCTCTTGAGAAATGAGTATAATAAAGTGCCAAACGAACGTCTCTGAAGAATATAGAAATAAAGTGCAACAATGTTCACAAATTTGACAGATCCAGCAGGATGAGATATTCCAGGGCTTTCACCACCACCGGGAAAGATTGAGATCTCCGTGTGAAAATAATTCAATAAGTGGGGACTCTTACCAAAAGGAGTGGACCTCCTGTGGTAGCGAGGTTGGAAACGCCTGCAGAAATAGCCCTCTGAGGGGATCTAAAAATGTGTCCTGTCCCCAGGACTCGCTGGCTGTCTGAAGATGCCCCGTATGACGAAATATGTCGGGCGGAGCTATTAAGCGCGACTTCCCCTTTTTTATCATTTATAAAGTGGTCACATCTACTCATTGTATTATGGTGGTTTTATGTCTATTAGTCATTCTGTTAGATGTGTGCAAATGCTGCAGTTATTCCCAGTTTCCCCTTTTCCATGTACTATTATAACAGATTGTCGGCTAGGCATGTGCGGAATGAAAAAATCAGTATTGTTTCATTTCGGAATCACTCAGAAATACTCTGAAACACCCAGAAATACTCTGCTCCTGAGTGTTTCTGAGCCTTTCCGACGCTTTCCAAGTTCAGCCGAGCTGCCCCCGAGTATTTCTGAGGCTCTCCGGCGCCCCCCTATCTCTGGCCACATGTGGTATTGCATGTAATAGAAGTCAAAGCAGAACAAATTATCTTCGTTTCCATTGACTTCTATGGGGAAACTCACTTTGATATGGGAGTGCTTTGGATTGCAAGCATTCTTCTGGAACGAATTATGATCGTAATCCAAGGTTCCACTGTAGTGCCAACAGTTTGTACAGCACTTAGCCTGACAAGCTGCTTCGTACAATCTGCACCAGTTCATTACATGTCATGTTAGCTAATATCAGTGAAAGAAGTCAGGGTCGGGACAAGGGGTGGGCAGGAGGTGTGGCTGTCCTGGGCGCAATGGTTTATTGCAGGGATGGGGGCGCCCTGTGCCAGTTGCTTCTGTTACAAGGCTGACAGGAGTGGTGACAGCAACATCACTGCTAACCCTATAGGGGAGGGAGGGGGTGCAGTTTAGTATCTTTGCTCTGGGCGCTGGATGACCTTGTCCTGGCTCTGATAGGAGTATTCGAGCAGTCATTTTTTTTTTTGTTTTTCTGTATGTTAAAGTGACTCTGTTGCTAGTCCAAAAGGTTCTAAAAAAGGTTCACTGGAAAGAGAATTCACACTTCTCCATTCTTCTGCAAAGTGTCAAAGTACAGACCACATTGTGTTATGTGTTAACAAGGGATGCGTTAAGGCAGCATATTCCTAAACTGGAAGGTACCAAAAAATATGAATATGCAGCACATCACAAAGCACAGTTGTGGCGTGCTGCAACCCGTGTGTGTGTCGGAGCCATAATGCACTGGGGTGCCACTGAAAATGAATCACACCACAACCGGCTCATGCACATAGTGTGCTTTGTATTAGGGAAGCCCATTCATCTGGAATAGGCTGCCAATGCACAGTAATGGATAAAAAATGGGCATGTAGTTTTTTTTGTTGGCCTTATTGCATTTGGGTGCATTCAGAATAAATGGCACCACAACACTCTCATGCATTATCAATAGATAGATAGATAGATAGATAGATAGATAGATAGATAGATAGATAGATAGATAGATAGATAGATAGATAGATAGATAGATAAATAGATAGATCAATAGGTCACAACAGTCCTTTCAACAAGCTTGGTTTTAAAATAAAAAATATTTTTCGGAGCCATGGACAGCACACGCATGTGCAGCCAGATATGGGGGTTGGGATCAGCACCATGGAGAGTCCCCTGAGTACAGGCAGATAGTAGGGTTGGGTTCAGCACCATGGACAGTCCTCTCAGTACAGGCAAATATTAGAGTTGGGTTCAGCACCATGGACAGTCCCCTGAGTACAGGCAGATATTGGGGTTGGGATCAGCACCATGGACAATCCCCTGAGTACAGGCAGATATTGGGGTCAGGTTCAGCACTGGGGACAGTCCCCTGCGTACAAGCAAATATTAGGGTTGGGTTCAGCACCATGGACAGTCCCCTGAGTACAGGCAGATATGGAGATTGGGTTCAGCACCATGGACAGTCCCTGAGTACAGCCAGATATTGGGGTCGGGTTCAGCACCATGGACAGTCCTCTGAGTAGAGGCAGATATTGGGGTTGGGATCAGCACTGGGGACAGTCCTCCAAGTACAGGCAGATATTGGGGTCACTTTCAGCACTGGGGACAGTCCCCTAAGTACAGGCAGATATTGGGATCGGTTTCAGAACTGGGGACAGTCCTCTGAGTACAGGCAGATATTAGGCTTGGGTTCAGCACCATGGACAGTCCCCTGAGTACAGGCAGATATTTGGGTTGGGATTAGAACCACGGACAGTCCCTGAGTACAGATGGGTATTGAGGTTGGGTTCAGCACCATGGACAGTCCCCTGAGTACAGGCAGATATTGAGGCTGGGTTCAGCCCTGGGGACAGTCCCTGAGTACAGGCAATATTGAGGATGGGTTTAGATAATAGATCAGGGACTAGACATCTCAGACGTGATTGTTCAGATAGATAGATAGATGATAGATAATAAGATAAATAGATAGGTAATTGCACAGAGGGTAACCAGACATCCTACACTCCCAGGAGTGATTGTTGAGAAAGATGGATAGATAAATAGATAGATAGATTATTTTGGCCCTGATGAAGCCCTGACATGTGTCGTTGGATTCTTTGTTTGGACTTTTATAATCATGAATAATCTCCTCTACGGCTCCCAGCTCTCAGTGTTGCGCTCCTTCGTCTTCTTGAACCCAACTTTTGCCATCATTATGATAAAAAGAAGCTCCTAACGTGGGCTACCAACAAACGCACTTCGGGGACATGTAACCCTAAGCATTGCCACTGCTCTCTGCCCACCACCATACCACAGGCAGAGAAGAATGGGACTGGAGTGGTCACATGACCACTATATTATATTCCTAAAAAAATGTATACAGCCAGAAATGTAAGACGAATAAAGAGTGCGCATTGTCCACGGGGAAGGGGAAAGACTGGAGGAAAGGAATCTCCTTCTTCAGGATGTAGAGTGCCCTGAATCGCAAGATGCTACAATGAGGATGTCTCAATACTTTCTGGCAGTGTTGAGCATTCCCATCCTCTCCCACTCCCTGCATGTTCCTCTTTGCCCTTCACTAAGATGGAAAGACTTCCTGGCCAATAGGAGCATGAAGAAGGCAGGAGGGGGCGGGCCAGCACTCAACGCTACCAGAAAATTAGGAAATGTCCTTATTATAGTGGGGTTTGGGCATTTCCAGTGCTCAAGAAGGCAGGAAGTGTTTGGTGCATTGGGATTCTGGAGTCCATACAGAACCATCGCACCTGTTGATCCCATGTTAGTGCGCCACAAGCGCAGGCAGTGCATGCGGCCCCCATTCACTTGAAGCGACGTGAAAGTGACAGGAGGTATAACGCTTGCCTCAGCCGCACAGCAAAGCATTGTAGCATGTGTACACCCCTGGCCACTGCCTCTGCAGCTGAAGGGGATTGGGGGGGTGTAAAAGCATTGCTCAACTACAGAGTTTTACTGCCCCCCCCCCCCCCCCCCCCCCCAACCTCATGTGTGAACGAGCCCTAGGGCAGCATTTTCAAGTTAATGGGTTGACAATTCACCAGAATGTCGAAAAAATGGGAATGCAATGCTTGGTGGTGCATTACCATGTGTGTGTGGTGCGCTACACAGCATGTGTGTTGGACCTGCAATACCTCGGTACTTAAGGTGCCATTCAAACTGAATGGGGCCATGGTGTGCTAACACATAACATGCATTAAGGTAACACATACATTACCGCAATGCACTACAGTGGAAACGTGTGTTTCGGGCCCAAGCTAAATGAAAAAAATTTAGTTAAAGATGTTCTCAAAGAAAAATAAGCGATTGGTTCCCTTCCAATAAAAGATCTCACGTTCCAGGACACATTTATTCTGCCTTTGTTTTTTCTTCTTGTGGTTATTTCTATGCTTATCATTGGGGATGAGGTTTTGGTTTATCGCTACCATGGGTTCACGGCGAATCCCCAGGACTCACAGAGTTCGAGAATCACAAACCAACCAGCCATTAATACGGGGCATCGACTTTTCCCTGGTAAGGTGAGTCACAAGAGCCGAGGAATGGATAATCCCGCATTCTACAAAAGGGTGGGCTCACAGCAGTCATATTGTTAGTGTTTTTTTTTTTTCTTAATTTTGGCATTAGTCAATGTCCTCCATGGCAGTGCCAGGCTTGCCGTATCTTTTGACCATGACCCAAATGAACTGTGAGTGGCGCTCCAAGCTGTCATCCTGTAAGGCTCCAGTGACTCGCATTAATGCTGGGTGCCAGTGCTAGGAAAGCCTGTCCTGGCTCAGTGTACACATTTAAAGCCCCCCCCATCGCATTTCACCCCACCCACCAGGCTTAGTCATATGACTTAGTCATAGGCAGGGTGAAACGCGTCAGTGTTGTGGCTTGGGAGGAGTCAGGCTGAAGCCGTTTCCTTCTTCTCTACACCTGGGTTGTTTCTCTTAGAGTACGGCATCTCATCCTCTTGCCTTGTCTTTTGCTTGCCAATGGCTTGCTTTTTGAGTCCTACAAATGGGCAGAATTCAATAACAAGATTTGCCCCCCCCCACACACACACACACACACCCTTTAGACTTTGCAGCAAAATTCACAAACTTTAATCCAAATTTGCAAAGCTGTTTGCAAACCAAATCCAGGCAGTTTCACTCATCCCCACTTACCGTAAATATAACAAATCCCAACCAGCTCGAAGATGGCGATGATGACAAGAGAATATGACGCGGCATACGTATCCACCAGCTGCAGCATGTAAATTCCACCCTGCGAGTGACAAAGCATCGGGGAAAACATTTAGAGAACCCGTTCCGCCCCAGTTCACCTACACCTGCTTTATTTTTTTTTTACAGAAAAAAAACTGCTTTATATAGACAGATGATATGAAATCTGTTTTGGCCCAATCACTTGATGTATTTATAAAAAAAAATGTAATGGAGTAAAATCGAATGTTCTACAGCTATATTCTCTGCAATTCTAATGTGCGAATGTGTAAAATACTACATTCTGGCCACTAGATGGAGCTAATGAACAACCCAAAATCCTGTGATACTCAGCACCATCTAGTGGCCATAATGTAGTATTGTCCGCATTCGCACATTCAAGTTACAAAGAATATAGCCAGAGAACATTTGATTTTTCCCCATTCACAGAAAAGATATTTGTATGCAGTTTTATCATAGACAAACAGCTATGTGAATATTTTTATAAACTTTTCCTAAAGTGTACGTACAACTAAAATCTTCTTTCATTTGTTTTAGATCGAGTAGCTAAGGGGTAAATTCCTGTAATTTTTTTTGTGTGTGTGTGTGTGTCTGTGTCATGTTGGGGAGATTTCTCTTCACTTCCTGTCTTGGAGACCCAACAATCACCACAAAGCAAGGGGAAGTCCCCTCTTGGACAGATGTCACCAGAACAAGTGTCCCCAATGGAAGTTCTTTCGCTCTACAAGACTCTGGTCCGGCCGCACCTGGAGTATGCGGTCCAGTTCTGGGCACCAGTCCTCAGGAAGGATGTACTGGAAATGGAGCGAGTACAAAGAAGGGCAACAAAGCTAATAAAGGGTCTGGATGATCTTAGTTATGAGGAAAGGTTGTGAGCACTGAACTTATTCTCTCTGGAGAAGAGACGCTTGAGAGGGGATATGATTTCAATTTACAAATACCGGACTGGTGACCTCACAATAGGGTTAAAACTTTTTCGCAGAAGAGAGTTTAACAAGACACGTGGCCACTCATTAAAATTAGAAGAAAAGAGGTTTAACCTTAAACTACATAGAGGTTTCTTTATTGTAAGAGTGGCAAGGATGTGGAATTCCCTTCCACAGGCAGTGGTCTCAGCGGGGAGCATTGATAGCTTCAAGAAACTATTAGATAAGCACCTGAACGACCGCAACATACAGGGATATACAATGTAATACTGACATATAATCACACACATAGGTTGGACTTGATGGACTTGTGTCTTTTTTCAACCTCACCTACTATGTAACTATGTAACTATATATATATATATATATATATATATATATATAATATACACACACATACATATATCTATATATATATAGATATATATATATCTATATATATATAGATATATATATATATCTATATATATATAGATATATATATATATCTATATACATATATTTATTTTTTTATATGCAAAATATCTTCCATTGGGGACACTTGTTCTGGTGACATCTGTCCAAGAGGGGACTTCCCCTTGCTTTGTATATATATATATATATATATATATATATATATATATATATCACATCACTGTGGATATTTTCTCCATAATGAATAGCTGCCGCTTGTGTTAGTTTATGTATGTGATTTTTTTTTTTTTTTTTATGCGTTCATTGTTGTTTCCATTGTAGGGCATCATTAGTAACACATTCAAGTAACACATTTAATAAATTAATCAATTTGCTTCTAATAATGAACAAGGTGTTTGCGCCCTCCTGCGTGTTTTTTGCAGTGATTTGTAAATGTTGCCTGATAGATCAGCAAGAAAAAAGATCACATCTTCATCTTAGAGGTCTCACAGATAATAATTATACACAGGATCTCCCTGTCTGTGTTATGGAACACTTATCATGTATCCATCGCCCTCACATTGGATCCATAATATAATGTATAATAGCTTTGCGCTGACCTCTAGTGGCATCCAGTGTAACTTCAATCTGGTTTATTATTGTATTTCTGAAGTGGTACGATCCAGTTTACCTACCGTATGTGTTTAGGTTAGTTGGCTTAGTCCAAAGATAGACCCTTCCCTTCTTCCTCATAATTACATAATAGGTGAAGTTGAAAAAAGACACAAGTCCATCAAGTCCAACCTATGTGTGATTATAGGTCAGTATTACATTGTATATCCCTGTATGTTGCGGTCATTCAGGTGCTTATCTAATAGTTTCTTGAAACTATCGATGCTCCCCGCTGAGACCACCACCTGTGGAAGGGAATTCCACATCCTTGCCGCTCTTACAGTAAAGAACCCTCTACGTAGTTTAAGGTTAAACCCCCATACTTAGTTTCCAGCCTTTATAATGGACACAAGGAGTAGAAGATCATTGTGCATTTGGTTTGACCGGTGAACATCCCATGTACTGTATCTTAACAAATAAAACTATGTTGGATTAAACTGCCATGTATTGGAAAGTTGAATGAGCTGCCCTAGGCACAACGTGCATGAACAAATATAAATTGTGCAAAAGAAAAAAAAAACGTGAACAGGAACACACAACCCTGCTACGCTCAGGTATGAATGAGGCCAGTCAATGCATAAAGAGGTGTTTGAAACAGAACAGCCAATGAACAACACATTGTAAAAAAAAAAAAGTATTGTAACATCAAATACACCAAATTGTCAAAAGTATTGGGACACCTGTCTTTACACGCACATGACCTTTAATGACATCCCAGTCTTAGTCCGTAGGGTTCAATATTGAGTTGGCCCACCCTTTGCAGCTATAACAGCTTCAACTCTTCTGGGAAGGCCGTCCACAAGGTTTAGGAGTGTGTCTATGGGAATGTTTGACCATTCTTCCAGAAGAGCATTTGTGAGGTCAGGCACTGATGTTGGATGAGAAAGCCTGGCTCGCAGTCTCCCCTATAATTCATCCCAAAGGTGTTCTATCAGGTAGAGGTCAGGGCTCTGTGATGGACAGTCAAGTTCCTCCACCCCAAACTCGCTCATCCATGTCTTTATGGACCTTGCTTTGTGCACTGGTCCAAATCATTTGGTGGAGGGGGGGATTATGGTGTGGGGTTGTTTTTCAGGGGTTGGCCTTGGCCCCTTAGTTCCAGTGAAGGGAACTCTTAAGACGTCAGCATACCAAGACATTTTGGACAATTTCATGCTCCCGACTTTGTAGGAACAGTTTGGGGATGGCCCCTTCAAGTTCCAACATGACTGCACACCAGTGCACAAAGCAAGGTCCATAAAGACATGGATGAGTTTGGGGCGGAGACTACGAGCCAGGCCTTCTCGTCCAACATCAGTGCCTGACCTCACAAATACGCTTCTGGAAGAATGGTCAAACATTCCCATAGACACACTCCTAAACCTTCCCAAAAGAGTTGAAGCTGTTATAGCTGTAAAGGGTGGGCCAACTCAATATTAAACCCTACGGACTAAGACCGGGATGTCATTAAAATTCATTTATGAGATCATTCAGCTGTATTGCTATGATATTGGTCAAAGATACCTTCTACTGTATATAATAGGTCAGCGGTTCCCAACCATTGGGTCATGGCCCATTGCCGGACCAAGGCCTCCTACCTCCCAGGCCTTCAGCCACCTGCAGATCCCCTAACCTCTCACAGTGTCTCCAAGCTCCCATAGTTGTCAACCATGCCCCTCAACCTCCCACACTGGCCTCCTGAGAGGTCTCAGGCCCCACAGTGCCCTCCAGGTCGCTGCAGACCCTCCAGCCCCCCATATTGCCCCCAACCTTTGACACTGCTCCCAGGCCACACAGTGCCTCCCAGCCTCCCACCTTGCTGCAGACCCTCCATCCCAGAAGAGTTGAAGCTGTTATAGCTGTAAAGGGCGGAGCCAACTCAATATTGAACCCTACGGACTAAGACTGGGATGCCATTAAAGTTCATGTGTGTGTAAAGGCAGGTGTCTCAATACTTTTGAAAATATAGTTTATATAAATGCCTTCTGGAAATCAGGGAGAAATTGTTTTTTTCCCCCGCTGGAGCAAAATGTTTTTGTTTTGTTTTTTGGCCTTCCTCTGGATTAACTATGAGTACTGTTTAGGATTAGCTATACAGAGATTTTCTACTTATTTTTTGTCTATTATTAGAACTAGATGGACTTTGGTGTCTTTTTTTCAGCCTATCTATGTAACTATGACTAAGAAACCACTCAGTCTGATCGCACACTGTGGGTCCAGCCCATGAACACAATGCCCACCCAATGAAGTAAACGCTCATAGTATTGGGTTATATAACGTCACCACTGACCTGCGTAATCATGGGGAACCCCGCTATGAAGAACGCGATGCAGCACCCTAAGGTGAACAGCGGCTTGTGGGTACGCAGGTATTTGGGGAATTCATCAGAAACAGAGGTCACTATGGTTTCAATGGTGGCAAACTGAGGAGAGGAGATAAAAAAATTCATAATATAGTGAACACCGCAACAACAACATCAACAACAACAACAACACCAACAACAACAACAACAACATCACCAACAACAACAACAACATGCTCATTCTCTTTAAAGGGAGCTTGCATTAAAAAAGTTATACTTTACTATACAAAGAGAGTGGTTATTAAAAAGTAAATAATGTAAAAACTGTAAATGTGTTATGTTGTGTACATGCCTACCTATTCCATTGATTCAGTTTGGCATGTGTAGAATGTGTAGAATGTGTAGAATGTGTAGAATGCCAAACCCTTAAAGAAAAATGATATGTTTTTTTCTGATCGATGTATTTGTTCATTTACCTTTATTTCTTTTCCTTTTTTTTAATCTTTGTTTTTACAAACAAACATTTATTACACCATGCTTTCGGGACAGTTGGTTTGCAATGCATGCTGGGATTTTAAAAAGCAAGTTCCTTGCTGCCTGCATGCTTGTTGGCTTCCTGTGGGTAACTGACTCTAACAGTCTTGTATTTTTCAGGTACTGTACATTCACAATACAAGCTATTCATTTTTTAGAAAGTTGAAATCTTAGCCCTGGTTCACACCGGTGCGGCTTTGAAATCACGCTACCTCAGCGCGACTTCAAAGCTGCACATCAGTGCAATTTGCGATGCCGATTTAATTGCGGATTTGCGACTTTATTTAAAGTGATTGTAAAGCGTCGCCTTGTAAAACAACCCATTCAATTTAAAAAAAGAGATGAAACATTTTTATATAGATCTTTATAAATTCCTTTTTTATAAGTGATCACATTCCTTCTGTTCTCAGCTGCATACGAGCTGGGGGAAGGAGAATCAGCAGCACACTGATCTTCCCAGTGAATAGCTCTGCAGCAGGGGAGCATGTCAGGACAAGCCTGATTGTTGGAGGAGAGCATACGGAGTTCCCAGTATAGCTAGAGAACTGACCATGCTGTGCTCTCCTGCCTACTGTGGCTAGCTTACAATAGGGAAGCAGAGGGATTGGCAGGAACACCAGGAATTTCACACAAAGGAAGCAATACAAAGAGAAAAGGAGACTTTCTCATACAAGTACATGGTACAGCAGCCATATATCAGGAATATGAAGTGTTGGGGTAACAAACACTTTATCTTTTTCATAGTCATTGTGGCACGAGTCACGGCGATATCAACAGTTCCATTGTCGGCAATGGGGTGCGATTGGCATGCAAATTTGGAACTGTCAAATCGCATGACAAGTCACACCGGTGTGAACTGGGGCTAAAACAAAGTAATATTACTATTACATTATCATTATTAATTATTATAATAATTAATGATTAAATATTATTACATTATTATTATTATAAATTATTATTAATATTATTATTTTTATTATTATTATTATTATTATTATTATTATTAATTGTTATTATAATAAATTATTATTATATTATTATTAGTAGTAGTAATATTACAGAGGAACTGCATGTTTTTGCATCGTTTCTTGAGTGCAATTGTTGGTTATAACTGGACTCAATCTTAAATTTAGGATAACGGGGCAGTCTGCCCATCAGTTGCTGGATTTGATTCTAAAAGACTTTTCTTCAGGATCAGTAACCAAGCAACTGATCAGCACAGCTAAAGTCTCTGCACCATCCGGTGGCCAGCAGGGAAGAACATGCTTGTCTAAAGGGATGACAAAAAAAACACACGTTAATAAAAACCTGGCTGAGACTCCACTCCTCAATCCCACTGCAATTTGATCTTCCGAATAAATGATGAGCCTTGGAAACACTCCAACACTCTATAAACTTTATATCTTTAGTTCAAATTGTAGTGGGATTGAGGAGTGGAGTCCCAGCCAGGTTTTTATTAACGTGGTTTTTTTTTTGTCATCCCTTTAGACAAGCATGTTCTTCCCTGCTGGCCATTGAATGGTGCAGACTTTAGCTGGTGCTGATCAGTTGATTGGTTGTCATTTTAAGTTTAATGCATTGGCAACTCCTCCTCAATGGGAATGTACATATGGAATATTTAAATTGAACATACTGAATATTAAGTTGGAGGACTTGAAGGACCTCTTATTCATTATTTTTTTATTTTGTCTAAAGGGATGCCAAGGTGAAAAAAACACATCCCAGGGCAACCTGTATCTGTGCTTGTTCCAGGGAGGGAGCTGGCCATTGTACTTTAGATTACTAGTCTGCCCAATCAGTTGCTTGATTGCATTCTATAAGACCAAGCAACTGATCAGCACGGCACAGCTAAAGTCTTCACCATCCAGTGGCCAGAAGGGGAGAACATGCTTGTCTAAAGGGATGCAAGGGATGTGTTCTTTCACCCAGGCTCTTTACTCATCATCACCTACTCCCTCTGCCCTCAGTGCATCTGAATAGGTGACTACACAGAGAGATTGAGAGAGTGGAATGAATTGTAGATACGGGAGTAAAGGAAATGTATAAAGATGGGGAACTATGGAACAATTCTAACATATTTAGGGGGGCTAAATGTACACAATGAAAGAGGATAAAAGAATTGGGAAATAAAACTTGAAGCATATATGAAAATGTTATTACTTTAGTTGTGCTTTCAGAAGCTGCCTAGTGGTAGAAACATTGTTTGTTTAACTTTATTGTATTGATCAGAAGAAACGATTGCCAAAAAAATTACATATGTGTGTGCTTGGCGATGCTTTTCAGAAGTTCGCTCATCTCTAGTGCTAACTTTAATTCATTGAACATAATAACTGATATGTGTAGTCTCCTCCCCCTCCCCTCCCCCTCCTCCCCCTCCCCTCCTCCTCCTCTTTCTCCCCCTCCCCCTCCCCTTCCTCCTCCTCCCCCTCCCCCTCCCCCTCCTCCCCCTCCTCCTCCTCCTCCTCCTCCTCCCCTTCCTCTGATATTCATCCTGCAGGTTCAGGGAAGATCTCCCCATATTCCTCAATCTCCTAATATTGGACATCCAACACATAATTGTATCAAAGTCTTATGATAAACATTTCCATAGAATCAGAGCTGACCAATGAGCTCCTCTGGTCTTACCATTGTGTCCAGCCCCAGAGTGAGAAGCATGAGGAAAAATATTATCGCCCAGAACGGAGACAGAGGAAGGCGGGTGAGAGCCTCGGGGTACACTACGAACGCGATGCCGGGTCCTGGGGAGGTGTGGAAGAAGTCCGTTATTATGGCAATGATCTCCTATACGGATTGTACAGACTGAGGACTAAATTATACATGAAACATTCTAGGACCCCCAAGTGTCAGAGTGTCATTGTTCTGGACCCCCAAGTGTCAGAGTGTCATTGTCCTGGACCCCCAAGTGTCAGTGTGTCATTGTTCTGGACCCCCAAGTGTCAGTGTGTCATTGTTCTGGTACCCCCAAGTGTCAGTGTGTCATTGTTCTGGTACCCCCAAGTGTCAGTGTGTCATTGTTCTGGAGCCTCAAGTGTCAGTGTGTCATTGTTCTGGACCCCAAAGTGTCAGTGTGTCATTGTTCTGGTACCCCCAAGTGTCAGTGTGTCATTGTTCTGGAGCCTCAAGTGTCAGTGTGTCATTGTTCTGGACCCCAAAGTGTCAGTGTATCATTGTTCTGGACCCCCAAGTGTCAGTGTGTCATTGTTCTGGTACCCCCAAGTGTCAGTGTGTCATTGTTCTGGAGCCTCAAGTGTCAGTGTGTCATTGTTCTGGACCCCAAAGTGTCAGTGTATCATTGTTCTGGACCCCCAAGTGTCAGTGTGTCATTGTTCTGGTACCCCCAAGTGTCAGTGTGTCATTGTTCTGGAGCCTCAAGTGTCAGTGTGTCATTGTTCTGGACCCCAAAGTGTCAGTGTATCATTGTTCTGGACCCCCAAATGTCAGTGTGTTATTGTTCTGGTAGCCCCAAGTGTCAGAGTGTCATTGTTCTGGACCCCCAAGTGTCAGTGTGTCATTGTTCTGGACCCCCAAGTGTCAGTGTGTCATTGTTCTGGACCCCCAAGTGTCAGTGTGTCATTGTTCTGGTACCCCCAAGTGTCAGTGTGTCATTGTTCTGGAGCCTCAAGTGTCAGTGTGTCATTGTTCTGGACCCCAAAGTGTCAGTGTATCATTGTTCTGGACCCCCAAGTGTCAGTGTGTCATTGTTCTGGTACCCCCAAGTGTCAGTGTGTCATTGTTCTGGAGCCTCAAGTGTCAGTGTGTCATTGTTCTGGACCCCAAAGTGTCAGTGTGTCATTGTTCTGGACCCCCAAGTGTCAGTGTGTCATTGTTCTGGACCCTCAAGTGTCAGTGTGTCATTGTTCTGGACCCCCAAGTATCAGTGTGTCATTGTTCTGGACCCCCAAGTGTCAGTGTGTCATTGTTCTGGTACCCCCAAGTGTCAGTGTGTCATTGTTCTGGAGCCTCAAGTGTCAGTGTGTCATTGTTCTGGACCCCAAAGTGTCAGTGTGTCATTGTTCTGGACCCCCAAGTGTCAGTGTGTCATTGTTCTGGACCCCCAAGTGTCAGAGTGTCATTGTTCTGGACCCCCAAGTGTCAGTGTATCATTGTTCTGGACCCCCAAGTGTCATTGTTCTGGACCCCCAAGTGTCAGTGTGCCATTGTTCTGGTACCCCCAAGTGTCAGTTTGTCATTGTTCTGGACCCCCAAGTGTCAGTGTGTCATTGTTCTGGACCCCCAAGTGTCAGTTTGTCATTGTTCTGGACCCCCAAGTGTCAGTGTGCCATTGTTCTGGTACCCCCAAGTGTCAGTTTGTCATTGTTCTGGACCCCCAAGTGTCAGTGTGCCATTGTTCTGGTACCCCCAAGTGTCAGAGTGTCATTGTTCTGGACCCCCAAGTGTCAGTGTGTCATTGTTCTGGACCCCCAAGTATCAGTGTGTCATTGTTCTGGATCCCCAAGTGTCAGTGTGTCATTGTTCTGGGACCCCCAAGTGTCAGTGTGTCAATGTTCTGGACCCCCAAGTGTCAGTGTGTCATTGTTCTGGGACCCCCAAGTGTCAGCGTGCCATTGTTCTGGACCCCCAAGTGTCAGTGTGTCATTGTTCTGGACCCTCAAGTGTCAGTGTGTCATTGTTCTGGTACCCCCAAGTGTCAGTGCATCATTGTTCTGGACCCCCAAGTGTCATTGTATCATTGTTCTGGACCCCCAAGTGTCATTGTGTCATTGTTCTGGTACCCCCAAGTGTCAGTGTGTCATTGTTCTGGACCCCCAAGTGTCAGTGTGTCATTGTTCTGGACCCTCAAGTGTCAGTGTGCCATTGTTCTGGTACCCCCAAGTGTCAGTGTGTCATTGTTCTGGACCCCCAAGTGTCAGTGTGCCATTGTTCTGTACCCCCAAGTGTCAGTGTGTCATTATTCTGGACCCCCAAGTGTCAGTGTGTCATTGTTCTGGACCCCCAAGTGTCAGAGTGTCATTGTTCTGGACCCCCAAGTGTCAGGGTGTCATTGTTCTGGACCCCCAAGTGTCAGGGTGTCATTGTTCTGGACCCCCAAGTGTCAGAGTGTCATTGTTCTGGACCCCCAAGTGTCAGTGTGTCATTGTTCTGGACCCCTAAGTGTCAGTGTGTCATTGTTCTGGACCCCTAAGTGTCAGTGTGTCATTGTTCTGGACCCCCAAGTGTCAGGGTGTCATTGTTCTGGACCCCCAAGTGTCAAGGTGTCATTGTTCTGGACCCCCAAGTGTCAGGGTGTCATTGTTCTGGACCCCCAAGTGTCAGGGTGTCATTGTTCTGGACCCCCAAGTGTCAGAGTGTCATTGTTCTGGACCCCTAAGTATCAGAGTGTCATTGTTCTGGACCCCTAAAGTGTCAGTGTGTCATTGTTCTGGACCCCCAAGTGTCATGGTGTCATTGTTCTGGACCCTTAAGTATCAGAGTGTCATTGTTCTGGACCCCCAAGTGTCAGGGTGTCATTGTTCTGGACCCCCAAGTGTCAGGGTGTCATTGTTCTGGACCCCCAAGTGTCAGAGTGTCATTGTTCTGGACCCCTAAGTATCAAAGTGTCATTGTTCTGGACCCCTAAAGTGTCAGTGTGTCATTGTTCTGGACCCCCAAGTGTCATGGTGTCATTGTTCTGGACCCCTAAGTATCAGAGTGTCATTGTTCTGGACCCCTAAAGTGTCAGTGTGTCATTGTTCTGGACCCCCAAGTGTCAGGGTGTCATTGTTCTGGACCCCCAAGTGTCAGTGTGTCATTGTTCTGGACCCCCAAGTGTCAGGGTGTCATTGTTCTGGACCCCCAAGTGTCAAGGTGTCATTGTTCTGGACCCCTAAGTGTCAGTGTGTCATTGTTCTGGACCCTCAAGTGTCAGTGTGTCATTGTTCTGGGACCCCCAAGTGTCAGTGTGTCATTGTTCTGGGACCCCCAAGTGTCAGGTTGTCATTGTTCTGGACCCCCAAGTGTCAGAGTGTCATTGTTCTGGACCCCCAAGTGTCAGTGTGTCTTTGTTCTGGGCCCCTAAGTGTCACTGTGTCATTGTTCTGGACCCCCAAGTGTCAGTGTGTCTTTGTTCTGGACCCCCAAGTGTCAGAGTGTCTTTGTTCTGGACCCCCAAGTGTCAGTGTGTCATTGTTCTGGACCCATAAGTGTCAGTGTGTCATTGTTCTGGACCCCCAAGTGTCAGTGTGTCTTTGTTCTGGACCCCCAAGTGTCAGTGTGTCATTGTTCTGGACCCATAAGTGTCAGTGTGTCATTGTTCTGGATCCACAAGTGTCAGTGTGTCATTGTTCTGGACCCCCAAGTGTCAGTGTGTCTTTGTTCTGGGACCCTAAGTGTCAGTGTGTCATTGTTCTGGATCCACAAGTGTCAGTGTGTCATTGTTCTGGACCCCCAAGTGTCAGTGTGTCTTTGTTCTGGGACCCTAAGTGTCAGTGTGTCATTGTTCTGGATCCCCAAGTGTCAGTGTGTCATTGTTCTGGACCCCCAAGTGTCAGTGTGTCATTGTTCTGGATCCACAAGTGTCAGTGTGTCATTATGTCGGCACTCTGTGGAGAGGGTTCTTTCATACCTTGATCAGCAACTTTGTCAATATCCACCTTCAGCTCATGAGCCATGAAGCCAATGACAGAGAAGATGACAAATCCAGCAAATATACTGGTGGCACTGTTGGTGCAGGTAACAATCAGCGTATCCCTGAATGAGAAAAATTCCACCATTATACATATAAGAATGCAGCTGTTTTGTTCCCTAGAAAACATCCAGATATCGAGGCATGAGGTGCTTCATACCTCTGAGATCTATGTAGTTCCTTTCCAATAAACAGTTCCCTGAACAGAAGTGACACCAGATCACACAGTTCCAACCAACAAAACTATTTTTTATGATCATGAGCGCCATCCAGTGGCCAGAAAATTGTTTTTTTTATTCCCAAGTGGATGACAGTATTTAAAAACAAATACCATACTACAGCCACTAGATGGTGATGACGGTCATATGAGATAGTTCTACAACACAGAATATGGCAAATGTCATTGGATCTGTGTGAGCGTGTGTCACATTCGTTCAGCGAATATTTTGTACATAGACCCTTTAGCACGCATGGGATGAGGATCCCGGCAATTTGGAAATTTAGCTAGCAGGGTGGCTCTGCTAAAACCTAAACCCATACAAAATTCTCATCTTATACTGAAGTGAATCTCCTGAAAAAACACATATAATGCATAGATGTATTTTTATAAGTTAATATATAGAAGGCTACACATATTGTTGTATTTTCCAATTAGACCTACCAGCGTATTTTATATGACCAAATTAACATTTGACTTTTTATGAAAACTTTTGTGTTTTCTATGCAATAGTTCCTATTAGCAATAAACTCCCTATCTCTCCCCTATGTCAGACATAGCTCATAAAATACTACAAGTTCTTTATAAAAACCCAACAAGCTGATTTGGTGTGTTATAATGTAATTTGGCCACTAGGTGGGGCTGCTTCACAGTATTTTGAAGCTTTATGATAACTGCAATAGAATGTCTGGGATTTGCAATGCAGAAGAATTCTAGAATTGTAAAGAATAAGGTAAATTGATCCCTCCCTGTCTGTCTACCATGCCGGGCATTTCCTGTTATGGGGTGACAACACCTAGTCCCTGTCTTACAATCATGCCAGGCATTTCCTGTTATAGGTTGACAAAGCTTTGTCCCTGTCTGCCTACCATGCCAGGCATTTCCTGTTATAAGGTGACAACGCTTTGTCCCTGTCTGCCTACCATGCCAGGCATTTCCTGTTATAGGGTGACAATGCTTTGTCCCTGTCTGCCTACCATGCCAGGCATTTCCTGTTATAGGGCAATAACTCATTGTCCCTGTCTGCCTACCATGCCAGGCATTTCCTGTTATAGGGTGACAACGTCTAATTCCTGTCTTACAACAATGCCAGGCATTTCTTGTTATAGGGTGACCACGCTTTGTCCCTGTCTGGCTACCATGCCAGGCATTACCTGTTATAAGGTGACAACACTTTGTCCCTGTCTGTCTACCATGCCAGGCACTTCCTGTTATAAGGTGACAACGCTTTGTCTCTGCCTTCCAAGCTCCTGCTTTGTCACTCTGTGCACAGGGATTTCCAGTTGAGACTACAAGTGACCATTTCAACACACATTACACAGATATGGTCCACCATTGTCATCTTCAGGCAACCCAACCTCAGGAATCCATTACTGGAGTGCATCTAGACAGGAAGTGGCTGCAAAGAAGCCACAGGAGACCATAACTGCCCTTCAGCCTTCAATCAGAGGTTCCTGTAGAGCTCACATGAAGAACATTCTGCAGGTCTCTGATTCTATATCAGATAATGGTGCTGGTTCTGATTGGACCCACCTGTAGAGATTATTGTGGAACTTGTTGTAGGAGGAGAGAGTGATGAGCCCACCCCAGGCCGCCGACAGAGAGAAGAAGATCTGTGTAGCCGCGTCCTTCCACACCTGGAAAATGTTCACATATTCTGTTCATTTCTTAAAATACAAATTTACTTTGGGGGCGATCAAAAATCATCCTTACAATTGTATAATTGGTATTCGAAGTGCTGCCACCGCCTTCCTATTCAGCCCCACCTCCTTCCTATTTTGCCCCACCTCTTTCCTATTCTGCCCCACCTCCTTCCTATTCAGCCCCACCTCCTTCCTATTCCGCCTCACCCCCTTCCTATTCCGCCCCACCTCCTTCCTATTACGCCCCACCTCCTTCCTATTCAGCCCCACCTCCTTCCTATTCCGCCCCACCTCCTTCCTATTCATCCCCACCTCCTTCCTATTCCACCTCACCTCCTTCCTATTATGCCCCACCTCCTTCCTATTACGCCCCACCTCCTTCCTATTACGCCCCACCTCCTTCCTATTCAGCCCCACCTCCTTCCTATTCCGCCCCATCGCCTTCCTATTTTGCCCCACCTCTTTCCTATTCCGCCCCACCTCCTTCCTATTCAGCCCCACCTCCTTCCTATTCCGCCCCACCTCCTTCTTATTCAGCCCCACCTCCTTCCTATTCCGCCCCATCGCCTTCCTATTACACCCCACCTCCTTCCTATTCAGCCCCACCTCCTTCCTATTCCGCCTCACCTCCTTCCTATTCCGCTCCACCTCCTTCCTATTCCGCCCCACCTCCTTCCTATTCAGCCCCACCTCCTTCCTATTCTGCCCACCTCCTTCCTATTCCGCCCCACCTCCTTCCTATTTAGCCTCACTTCCTTCCTATTCCGCCCCACCTCCTTTCTATTCCGCCCCACCTCCTTCTTATTCCGCCCCACCTCCTTCCTATTCAACCCCACCTCCTTCCTATTCCACCCCACCTTCTTCCTATTCAGCCCCACCTCCTTCCTATTCCACCCCACCTTCTTCCTATTCAGCCCCACCTCCTTCCTATCCCACCCCGCCTCCTTTCTATTTCGCCCCACCTCCTTCTTATTCCGCCCCACCTCCTTCCTATTCAACCCCACCTCCTTCCTATTCCACCCCACCTTCTTCCTATTCAGCCCCACCTCCTTCCTATCCCACCCTGCCTCCTTCCTATTCAGCCCCACCTCCTTCCTATTCCGCCCCACCTCCTTCCTATTCCGTCCCACCTCCTTCCTATTCAGCCCCACCCCTTTTCTTCTCAGCTCCACCCTCTTCCTGCCAAACCTCATCCCCCCCTTGTTCATCCCCACCCCTGCCTTGCTAAGCCCCAACCCCATTATGCGCAGCTTTTTCCCTTTACTGCTTAGCCCCAACCCTATGCTAACTCAGCCCCACCTCTCTCCTACTCAACTGTTGAATGATAGTATTATTCAACCCAGAAGACCGAGGACATCTAGTGGCAGAGAAAAAGTACTGTGGGGGACAGGGTCAGATTGAATATTAGTATTGCAGGAAAAGCTCATATTTTTACCATATCTACCAGCTATGGGTTTTTTGTTTTTTGTGGCTGGAATTTAGCTTTTTGCTTCATTAACAAAAAAACTATTAGGTATAAGTGAGTATTTATTGTTATTTAAATAATATAAAATTATTTTATGGTTTCTTTTTATGTCTTTAAAGTAAGCATATGTTGGAAGAGACAGAAAGAGCTTGTTATTGTATGAATCTAAACTTTCTTTGTAGTGAAGTGACTCATTTTGCTAAAATTTTCCATGCTTGAAAAAAAAAAGGTGGCTTCAATAGATTAATAGGTGCAAACTGTTCTGCTATTAGAGAAATATTGGGACGTACTAAACTGCATATTGGGATGATGGGATGATTGGATTATTGGCTGCAATACTGAGAACTCTCACTAGATGTCAGTGTACTTTATACACATATATATAGTAATGACGCTGTTGTTTCTCAAAATATATTAGTGATTGATACAATGTTGCAAGAAGCAGTTGCTAATGTTTAACTGTTCACTTGCTGATATAAAAGTACACTGACATCTAGTGAGAGTTCTCAGTATTGCAGCCAATAATCCAATCATCCCATCATCCCAATATGCAGTTTAGTACATCTCGAAATATTGTAATATTTATTATATAATATATATTGAATACAATAAGAGATAACAGAATGTTTTTATTATATAATATATATTACTTAAATAATATATAATATATTTTTTATTATACAAAATATATATTTTATATAATAAAATAAAATGAAACAAAAAATATATTCAGGTATATTCTATACAGATATATATATATATATATATATTTGTATAGTATATACCTGTATGTTTTTGTGTTTCATGTTATTATATATAATATATATCTAATTTTTATTCAATTGTATTATATAAAATATATATTATAAAATAACAGTGTATATTTATTATTATTATTTTTTATTATAGATAAAATATGTTATCTATAATAATTTTTTTTTTTCACAAGAAAATCTATAATAAAATTAAATGAATATATATAATAATATATTTTAGATAGATAGATATACAGTATATATAATATGATTATAGTAGAGAATATGTTTAAGGTAGGTCCTCTTTGGAAGCTCTTAGACAGTAACCAGAACAGAATTCATGGCGCGGGTTACTGAATTTATGAACGAATAACGCTCCATTAACCGATTACTCAGCAATCAGCAGCGTTGATCACCACTAATGTACAGTGTGCATTTTCTGTGAGTTATAAATACATTCAGGACGTGTTTTCCATCAAGGGATTTGTGAAAACGCGTCGGTTCCTCTATCACTGACGCGTTGGAAAGCCCATGTGACCGCTCCGATCGATTAGGCAATTTAAAAGTAGATTACATGAGCAGTCTGGAATTGCTCATGTGGGAATGGAGGGAGGGGAAATTCTGACACTTTTCATAATGTGAATGTCTTTACGCTCGCTTGTTACATTTTATTCCAAACCAATCGGGATCCGAGCTGAGAGAAGAATCGCTGTGTTTAGCTGGAAAATGCAATCCCGTCCATTCCTGCGCTTCGCGTTCTAATGACTTTCATTACAATTATTACCTTTGAAGTTTGGACCTTTGTATTTTATTAAAATGTTACAGCTGACGTTCAATCTGTTTATTTTTGTTGGTAGACTCATTGGGTGGCAATTAAGGAAATAAAGGCAATAGAAAACTAATGCAGCCGGTATAATGCATAATACTTTCGTCTTTGAATTTAGATATACTTTTATGGAGTATGTGTATGAAAAAAAAATTGCATGACAATTCATCCAGTGAAACCTGGTGCATTCCTTCTGTGCGAATGGGGTTAAAATTGAATGCTATTCATTCATAAAAAATAAAGTGGTTTGTGAAAATACTGCATTATGACAACTTGATGGCGCTGAGGATCAGTATTTATTTGCTATGATCCTTAGCTCCATCTAGTGTCCACAATTCAGTGTTTTTCTGAGCTGCTCTATTTTTTATGAATAAATAACATTTGACCTGTAAGGGAAGTGGAAGAAGAACATTTGATTTTTGCCTCATTTGCACAAAATTAGGCTAGTTTTTGTGGCACTGGTCCAGGATAGATGAATGGAGCTCCCATAATCCTTAGGAGCCATTTAGGATGGTTCATATGTAAAAATAAATTCATTAATTGCACGGCTTTTCGTCCAGTGAAACTGCGGGCCAAAAAGGCTTGGGCCATACGTCTCCATTAATAGTACTATTGGAAAGTGCCTTGTGTGTAAACAGCGCCCTCTTCTGCCTGAAGAGGTGTATGACCTGCAACATATGTAGTGCTATTGCTGTAATATTACTTTTGGAATTTGCCTTGTGGGTAAACAGCGCCCTCTTCTGCCAGAAGAAGTGTATGACCTCTAGCATATGTAGTGCTATTGCTGTAATATTACTATTGGAATTTGCCTTGTGGGTAAACAGCGCCCTCTTCTGCCAGAAGAAGTGTATGACCTCTAGCATATGTAGTGCTATTGCTGTAATATTACTATTGGAAAGTGCCTTGTGGGTAAACAGCACCCTTTTCTGCCTGAAGAAGTGTATGACCTCTAGCATATGTAGTGCTATTGCTGTAATATTACTTTTGGAATTTGCCTTGTGGGTAAACAGCGCCCTCTTCTGCCAGAAGATGTGTATTGCCTCCAAGATACCCTGTTTCCCCGAAAATAAGACCTAGCATGATTGTCAGTGATGGCTGCAATATAAGCCCTACCCCCCAAATAAGCCCTACCCTGTTTCCCCGAAAATAAGCCCTAGCCTGAAAATAAGACCTACAAAGACCTTCACCAACAATCAAGCTAGGTCCTATTTTCGGGGAAACAGGGTATGTAGTACTATTGCAAATTGCCTTGTGGGTAAACAGCGCCCTCTTCTGCCAGAAGAAGTGTATGACCTCTAGCATATGTAGTGCTATTGCTGTAATATTACTATTGGAAAGTGCCTTGTGGGTAAACAGCGCCCTCTTCTGCCAGAAAAAGTGTATGACCTCTAGCATATGTAGTGCTATTGCTGTAATATTACTATTGGAAAGTGCCTTGTTGATAAACAGCGCCCTCTACTGCCTGAAGAAGTGTATGACCCGCAACATATGTGATGCCATTGCTGTAAATTACCTTAATTCTGTGATCAGTTAATTTCTATAATATATACAAAGTTTAGGTATCATGTGTACATTTATGGTTTGAAAGACATTTCAATAGGTGTTTATTTATTTTATTTTTTTATAGTCGTCTACTGTACCCTGCGGCCTCCGTGCTTACCATGGCATCTGCCAGCTTCTCCCATTTGGGGGTGATGAAATACCACATCCCCGCTCCGGCTCCGGGCAAGGTCACCCCTCGGATGAGGAGGATGATGAGGACCACGTAAGGGAACGTGGCTGTAAAATACACAACCTGGACGATAAAGCAAAACAGGATTATCTTCCTATGAAAGGTATAAGGAGGGGAGCATGGTGCAAACAACAGCACTGGGTTCACCACCATCACAGAGGACAGACTGGACAGATCCCGGAGAGTTTACACAGATCCTAGAGAGACCGGACATGTGCACGATCCCTCCGAGTGTATGGCATGGCTCTGCCGGTCGGGGGGGGGGGTCATACAAATGGGCAGGAAGGGGGCTTTACAAATTTGTAACACATCAGTGTACAAACAGCAAGCTATCAATGTACACCATGCTATCAAGGTGTGTTGTTTTATTATATGCGAGCATATTTTGTGCCCACTGATTAGCAGTGATTGTGCTTTACTGTTCCTCTCACTCTGTAAAGAAACCTTCACTCAAAACAGTACACCGCTACAAAACACTACTTAACAATGTCAGAAATTCATCATATTATGTCTCGGCATTCGTTCAGCAAAGATGCAGATTGCATAGCAACAGATATTGAGAAGATACTTAAAGTGAAGAGAGGCAAGAGGGGATTTTTGCGGTGCTTACAAATAATAATGGAAACCAATAATTAAAAAAATATATATAGTAATTTTAAGGAGAATATAGCTAAAACACAACAGGGCCACTAGTAATCAACAATTCATAGAAAAGGTGGTGATTAGGCTGATATTCAGCTTTAACAGAAGTTGCTTTTTCATATATTAACCCAACATGTTTCGCCTTAGCTTCATCAGGGGGTATACGAATCAAAAAAGTGTAAAAACTGTACAGAGATACAAAAGGGAAAATGAATAAAGTACAAAATATACAAAACATAAGTATCATACAATATAAAAATATATATATATATATATATATATATATATATATATATATATATATATATATATATATATATATATATATATATCTTTCTTTTGTATCTCTGTACAGTTTTTACGCTTTTTTGATTCGTAATACTCCTGATGAAGCTAATACGAAACATGTTGGGTTAATATACGAAAAAGCAACTTCTGTTAAAGCTGAATATCCGCCTAATGACCACCTTTACTATTAATTGTTGATTACTAGTGAACAAACTGGCCCTGCTGTGTTTTAACTATATTACCTTTAAAATTACTATATATATTTTTTCATTATTGGTTTCCATTATTATTTATAAGCACAACAAAAATCCCCTCTTTCCTCTCTTCACTTCAGTAATTAACTATTTGGGATGAGGTGCCAATAATTTGGGTGTTCCACCCCTAGCCGGACATACTTTACATTGAGAAGATACATTTTCCACCTATAAATATGGTCCTGAAATTGAATAATGAGCAAGTAAAAAATGAGAACTCGGACCAAAAATAACTTAGAAAAACATTCCAATAATGGATCAAACTCTACAAAATGTGTTATATAGCTATACTGAGCTGCAAACGTGAATATATTTTTCAATGTCTATCAATATTTTATGACCCTATTTTATATGTAAATATACATGTGCAGATTTAATTTGACCGGAAGCTCAAATCACACACATAGCTGAAAAAGTCTGAAAAAGTCAGAGGAGTGACTTTCTTCATGCACTGCATTGCATTGGGAGTTTCAATGAGAAAGAGGCAGCCTGAAAGAAAATTACTAGTAAAGAAGGGAAGGGTAGAAGGGAAGGGATACAGAGGGAGGAGGGGAAAAATAACGACAGAGGAGAAAGAAGGTGGAGAGGAGAAAGGAAGAGGGAGGGGAATGGAGAGGGGGGGGGATAGAGAGAGAGAAAAGCAGGTGAGTGAGGAGAGAAGATGAAAAATTCTAAAGGAAAGAGAATAGAGATATGAAGAGTGGGAGGGGGGTTATGATGAAGGAAAGGAGAAGGTGGAAGAGAAAAGAAAAGACAGGGCAAAAGAGAGAGATCATATGAGGGTAAACAGCTTCTGCTGTTTCTCCTTAGAAAACCCACAGTGCTCTGAGAATCCTGTGTCATGAGTGCATTCTAGTAAAGAAGGGTAAGGTTTGGAGGGAAAGTGATAAAGAAGAGGGGAGAAAAAAAGACAAAGGCAAAGAGGAGAGGAAAAAGGAAGAGGGAAGGGAAAGGAGAGGTGAAGAGAGAAAAAAGAAGAAGAGAGAGGAGAGAGAATGGCCTGATAGAGAAGAGGGAGACAGAAAGACAAGGGGAGAGAAGGGGGAAGACTTAAGATGCAGGGGAAAGAAAAGGAAGAGAGAGAAAAGAAGGTAAGAGAGGAGAAAGGATGAAAAATTTGTGAGGAAAGTGAATAGAGAAGTGGTGAGTGGGGAGGGGGGGGCATGAGGGAGGAAGGGGGAAATGAGGAAGAGAGAAGAAAAGACAAGTGCAAGAGAGAGAGAGGGTATGAAGGTAAACAGCTTATGTTATGATCTCTCCTTAGAAAACCCATAGTGTTCTGAGAATCCTGTGTCATGAGTACATTCTAGTAAAGAAGGGAAGGGTGGGAGGGAGTGATAGAGAAGAGGGGAAAAAGAAGGGTAAAGGAGAGAGAAAGGGGGGAGGAAAAAGGAAGAGGAAGGGGAAAGGAGAGGGAGTTAGAGAGAGAGAGAGAGAGAAAAGAAGTTGGAAGAGGAGAGAGGATGAAATATAAGAGAGGAAATTGAATAGAGCAGTGGAGAGTAAGGGGGAAGAGAAATATGAGGGCGAAATGGGGGAACGGAGGAAGAGAAAAAACAGCGCAAGAGAGTATGAAGGCAAACATCTTCTGATATGGTCTCTCCTTAGAAAACCCACAGTACTCTGAGAATCCTGTGTCATGAGTGCATCCTAGTAAAGAACAAAAGGGTAAGGGACTTGGGCGGCCCATCTATTAGGGGCACACGGGCGCCGCACCCCCTATCCATGCATCCGGCCCCCTAATCTACATGCAGGAAGCCGGACACATGGATTCCAATAAGGGGGGTGTTTTTTTAAGCATTGGGGTTGTTTACTGCCTTCCCCCCAAAAAAAAACCACCACCAGCTGCCACTAGTAGAGGAGAAAGTGACAAAGTGACATAGAAGAGGGGAGAGAGAAAGAGGTGAGAGAAGGGGAGAGTAAAAAGCAAGAAGGAGTGGAAAGGATAGGGGGTTAGAGAGAGAAAAAAAGAAGGTGAGAGAGGATGAAAAATAAGAGAGGAAAGAGAATAGAGAAGTGGGGAGTGGGGGGAATATGAGGGAGGAAGGGAGAAAGAAAGAAAAGAGAAGAAAACACAGTGCAAGAGAGAGAGCATGAAGGTAAACAGCTTCTGCTATGGTCTCTCCTTAGAAAACCCATAGTGCGCTGAAAATCCTGTGTCATGAGTGCATCCTAGTAAAGAAGGGAAGGGTGGGGGGATGTGAGATAAGAGGAGAGGTAAAGCACAATGTACAAAGCAGAAAGCTGGGGCTGCAAATGGAATGAACAAGCATGATGACAGCCCCAAATGTGAACTATATATTTATTTAAATGTATTTTAAAACCATATACAGGAACGTGTTTTTTCATACCTTAACAGGCATTTATAGATTCATCTACATTATAATTTTAACAAGTATATCTAGGAAAAGTACAAAGACCACAGTCCCAATTCAAGCAAATTTGGAGCGCTGATATTTTTTAAATAAATAATTTTAAAACATTTTAATGAATTAAATTTTTTTGGTCTGACACCCAGGATACATTGTTGCTAAAGCCTTGCTCCCATATAAAGCTATACTGTACTATGACGGTGTGCGGGGACAGCGCTGAGCCTTGTGTACACTCAGAGTGATCCGGCCCGTATCTGTGTGAGCACCTGGAATAAAAGAGACATTACAGCAATCACAGAAGGTCACAGCAACTATGTGCACAAAGCAGAGTATCACAGGAGGCACAGTGTGACAGCACATAACATGGAGGTGGACATCTACCAAATCTTCCCCAAGACCTCAGAAGGGAACACCGAAGGCTGTGATGGTGTGTGATGACTGCTGCCACCTACTGACTCAACTCTGTCATTGTACTCTCACCTATGCAAGTTGCCCTGTATTTCTCAGTAATGGCTCACCATCCTGAAAACTGCAATATGTACTGTATATGGCAGGATTTGATGTTGCTGGTAGAAGAGTGTAATCCCTTTGATGCAGTTGGCTAGCTTGCACTGCAATTTTTTTTTTGCTTTCTAGAAGTGTGTGTTATAATATTTTTGTGTTTGGTAGATGCTGGGGCATTAAACCTCCTGACAGTCTCTCCTATCCCTCACTCTATTGGTGTAATCTCTTTGTACTTTTTTCAATTTGTACAATTGCGGGGTCTACACACCTGACCATTAAGAGGGATTCTCACCATTCCTTTGCTGATCCACCGGGTCAGCACACCTGCTGTAGTCATTCTTTTGGTGAGATCTCTGTGTTGATTTACTGGGTCTGTATATCTGCCGCTCGTACCTATTATAAGGGGCTTCGATCATTCCTGTTGCCGATTTCCTGGGTCTGCACACCCGCTGTGCCCATTCTAGATGGTCTCCCTTATCCCTGTGCTGAGTCCCCAGGTCTGCACACTTGCTGTTCCTATTATGAGGGGTTCCCACCATCCCTGTGCTGAGATCCTGGGTCACTACACCTGCTGTTCCCATTCCAGAGGGTTTCCAACATCCCTATGATGAGTTTACAGGTCTGCTCCAGACCTCCCCCCCCCCCCGGTATGTTCTGCTTATATTATGGAGAACATACCAGTGGGGGCCTGGAGCAGCCAGTCAATAATTTGCTGTGCCCATTATTAGGGGTTCCCACCATCCCTGTGCTGAGTTTCTGGATCTGTACTCCTGCTGTGCCCATTATGAGGGGTTCCCACAGTGGTGGCTGGTGCTCAAAACTTTTGGGTGGGGAGCAAACAAACTGAAAAAATTCTGAAAAGTACTAAAAAAAAACATCATATGCAGCCTCACTGTGCCCATTATATGCAGCCACTGTGTCCATCAATAGCAACCTCACTGTGTCCATCAATTGTAGCCACTTTGACCCCCTTGCGGCACTTAACCAGCACAACCCTTAACCCCACTGGCGGCATTTAACTAGCACCATCCCGCCCACTCATTGTCTGCCTGCCACTTACCACATCTTGGTGGCGGGTCAGGCTGTGCCCATTATGAGGGGTGCCCATCATCCCTGTGCTGAGTCCCCAGGTCTGTACACCTTCTGTGCTTATTATGAGGGGTTCCCACCATCCCTGTGCTGAGTTGGCGGCTCTGTACACCTGCTGTGCCCATTATGAAGGGTTCCCACCTTTCCTGTGCTGAGTTGGCGGCTCTGTACACCTGCTGTGCCCATTATGAGGAGTTCCCACCATCCCTGTGCTGAGTTCCCTGGTCTGTACACCTGCTGTGCCCATTATGAGGGGTTCCCACCATCCCTGTGCTGAGTCCCCAGGTCTGTACACCTGCTGTGCCTATTATGAGGGGTTCCCACCATCCCTGTGCTGAGTTGGCGGCTCTGTACACCTGCTGTGCCCATTATGAGGGGTTCCCGCCATCCCTGAACTGGGTTTTTGGAACTGTACAGCTGCTGTGTTTGTTTTAAGGGGTTCCCACCATCCTCAAGCTGAGTTCCCGTGTCTGCAATCCTGCTGTTTCATTTACAAGGGGTTTCACACCATCTGTGCTGCATTTGTAGTTATCTTATATTATGGAGAACATACCGGGGGTGGGGGGGTCTGGAGCAGCCAGTCAATAATTTGCAGAAAGCAACCAGTGAATTCTGAAAAGGCTAGCTTTCCCCCAGTTACTGTCTCGCTAGGTAGAGAAGCCATGGTAAGAATGTCAGCCATGGAATCTCTACCTTTATAAACAAATCAGAACTGGCAGCGCCCATTTTTCATACTCATAGTAAGCAGTATGGGTTTAAAGGTTTCATTCTTTTTTTTTTTTTTTAATTCTGTTTATTGTTTTTTCTTTTTTATAAAACACAAAAATACAACAGACAGTATTTAGACATGTCCTGTGGACACCGTCTGTTTATGGCCAACATGGCCTATTCTCAATTCCTAACTAACATAGTTCTAAAGGTTTCACTCTTTTCAATCTAAAAGTGTCAAATATGTAGAAAATTGTCTTTAAGTTGTTGTATTTGTATAAAAAGAAAACAATTGCATAGCTGTTTATCCATTGAAACTGCATGTAAATTCTTTCTGTCTAAATGAGGAAAAACCAAATGTCCTCAGGCTAAATTCTCTGCAGATTGAATGTGGAAATGGGGAAAATATTGCATTATGGCCCCTAGATGGCACTGTGAGGAAATAAGTATGCTCCTTAGCTCCATCCAGTGGCCACAATGTGGTATTTTCACTAAAAACATTCGATTTTGCCCCATACGCACACAATCAAATTTACATGCAGTTTCAATGGATGAGCAGCTATGCAAATCATTTTTATAAATCCACCCCTAACTGTCACTGGGCAATATGATATTGTGAACAAACAAATCTTGTGTTTCAAGGTGCTGCGGCCCTAACTCTGCAGTGTGAAAGTCCTCCTGAATTGTGCCTGAGTGTCCTGTATGTGTCGTGGCATCGCGGCAGGTTCTGCGGGAATACAAGAAGCGCCTTCCTTTCAGACTAACCAGGCTCTGCAGAGAACATTCCAGTAATTAATATGGCTTCACTCCCAGGTGGCCAGAGAGAACCTGAAAAACGTGCAAAATTATTCTGAGCAAAGTAACATACTGAATTACGTCAACACGCTCCGGACAGACAGACGTCATTTACATACAAAGTCACAGAGACTGAGGACCAGTGTACAGTGCTTAAATGGCAACAATGTATCAAACGTACAGAAAATTTTTTGAGTGTACACAGTTGAATGCATTTCACCTCCCTGCCCTCTAGTGGCAGATGCATGTCATTGCATGGGTGGCACTCTCCCGCACTGCCTGGAACCTTAGTGCATTATCATGGACCTAACCTCAAATACACCCAAAAGTATTGGGACACCTGCCTTTACACGCACATGAACTTTAATGACACCCCAGTCTTAGTCCGTAGGGTTCAATATTGAGTTGGCCCACCCTTTGCAGCTATAACAGCTTCAACTCTTCTGGGAAGGCCGTCCATAAGGTTTAGGAGTGTGTCTATGGGAATGTTTGATCATTCTTCCAGAAGTGCATTTGTGAGGTCAGTAACTGATGTCAGAGGAGAAGGCCTGGCTCTGTCTCCACTCTAATTCATCCCAAAGCTGTTCTATTGGGTTGAAGTCAGGACACAGCAAGGTCCATAAAGACATGGATGAGCGAGTTTGGGGTGGAGAAACTTGACTGGCCTGCACAGAGTCCTGACTTCAACCGGATAGAACACCTTTGAGATAAATTAGAGCGGAGACTGCGAGCCAGGCCTTCTCGTCCAACATCAGTGCCTGACCTCACAAATGCGCTTCTGGAAGAATGGTCAAACACTCCCATAGACACACTCCTAAACCTTGTGGACGGCCTTCCCAGAAGAGTTGAAGCTGTTAAAGCTGCAAAGGGAGGGCCAACTCAATATTGAACCCTACGGACTAAGACTGGGAGGCCATTAAAGTTCATGTGCGTGTAAAGCCAGGCATCCCAATACTTTTGGTAATACAGTGTATATTTTTATGTTAAATGGAGTAATGTGTCAAGGTAACACTTCAAGGTGTTTTTTTTTCTCTGAACTAAAAACAAAAACTCCCAAAATGAAAGAGGAATTTTCTCTACTATGTGTAATCTGTGCTGTCAATTAGCATGATGTAGTGTGTGATTTTTACATTCTAAAAAAGTATCTATATGGGGCGTATTTACCAAACGTATGATAAATATGTAACAACAAAGAGTACAATGTGCATAAGAGAAAAAAAACAATTCTATGAAGATAATACAGAAAAAAGTCAGATGACCTCTTTGTAAACATGCTTAGCAACTCAAAGGCTGCTTTCACACTGCGGCCACATTGGCGGTAAAGCGCCGCTAGTTTTAGCGGCGCTTTACCGTTGTTTTAGCGGCACTTTTCCATTGTTTTAGCTGCACTTTTCCGTTGTTTTAGCAGCGCTTTTCGGCCGCTAGCGGGGCGCTTTTAACCCCCACTAGCGGCCGATGAAAGGGTTAAAACCACCCGTGTTGTGGCGCTTCCGAAATGCTTTACGGACGCTTCCGAAGCGCTGCCCATTCATTCCAATGGGCAGGGGCTGTTTAGGAGTGGTGTATACAGCGCTCCCAAACCGCCCCAAAGATGCCGCTTGCAGGACTTTTTTTCCCATCCCGCAAGCGCAACGCACTCAGGCTTTCACACTGGGGTGGCACGGGAGGCAGTTTTCAGGTGCTTTTTTTAGCGCCAAAACGCCTGAAAACTCGCCTCCGTGTGAAAGTAGCCAAAGGGACCGAACAGATTTCCAATTTTCATCCAACCAGGCCACGCATTTCGCTCCAACCCCCTAGAGCTTAGCCATGGTCATGATCCCCATTAGTAAGCGCCAGGGCGGAGTGAAACGCGTCGGACGTGACCCGGTGGGAGTCCAGGCTGAGGCTGTTACCCTCTCACACACAAGAAGGTTGGTTATCTATGTGCTGAAATTGGTTTTATTTGGACCAACTAACAGATAGAAGGGCACTAGAGGAAAAAGCAACAAATCTAGAAAATTTTGCAATAACAAGCATGTAAACATATCAACTTAACAAAAAAAAAACGACTTTCAGGTAAACTCTATATTAAGAAAGCATGCACTCCAAAACACCATCAATGTTTCCTTAAAAGTCCCAACATGGGGCTGCAGCAGAGAACAATTTCATTGCAGCTCATTTACTAAATTGTATCAAATTTTGTGTAAATTGAATTATTGAATCTTTTTTATTGTAAGGACGACCAATGCTCAAATCTGACTACATTTTGAGGTGCAGAATACTGAAACAAATTTCCAAAACTCAGCGTCACTGTCCCTGGAAATCCACAGAGAACACTGTCCTTGGACAGCAATATATAAATAAGTATCTCACAAAAGTAAGTACACCCCTCACATTTTTGTAAATCTTTTCTTCTATCTTTTCATGTGACAACACTGAAGAAATGACACTTGTCTACAATGTAAAGTAGTGAGTGTACAGCTTGTATAACAGTGTAAATTTGCTGTCCCCTCAAAATAACTCAAGACACAGCCATTAATGTCTAAACCAGGGTTTCTCAACCAGGGTTCCATGAAACTCTAAGGTTCCTCCAGAAGTTGGTAGGGGTTCCTTGAGCAATGAGAAATTGCCTCTCAGATAAGTTGCGCTTTGAGCTTTTTAGCTATCTATGAGGGGGGAATTCTTCCAAATGGCCACAAGTGTAAGGAACATTCTTCCCTCTGACCCTCACACTAATGTATCATGAGCTGTAGATACAGTCATTATCAGCAGGGGTTCCCTGAGACCAGAAAGGTATTTCAAGGGTTCCTCTGTGTTTTTTAAAAGGTTGAAAAAGGCTGGTCTAAACCGCTGGCAACCAAAGTGAATACCTCACTTTTGTTATTATAATATTTAGATGTAATAAAATATTTACAAAATGTGAGGGGTGTACTCACTTTTGTGAGATACTGTAAATTCTGTCATTTCGGGAAGTGATACGTTCTTCTACATCTCGTATCATGTTGTAGGATCTCCCCTACCTTTCCAGAGGTCTTGATCCCTTTGGCAAGTGAGGCGTAGACGATAACCCAAGCCAGAAACAGGCTAAAGACAAGAGGCCACCGGATTTCACCGGGATATTCAATACCGTCCGAAATCTTCAGCATATTGTACCTGAAATAATAAACATTTATTCCAGAGCATTTTGTAAAACTCAAGAAACCGGAAGTCATTTCACTCAGGAACATGTAAAAGTTGACGTTTAATCTGCTTATATTTTACCGTGGTTCCATCTATCCTCCTCATCAACATGATATTGACATTTTTAACCACTTGCGCTCCAGAAGGTTCTACCAATAATAATAATAAATGAATAAATAAATGTCAAATAAATACACAAATAAATAAATAAAAATCATAAATAAAAAATAAATAAATTCAATAAATTAATACTAAGTAACAATAGATAAATAATTAACCCTTAACTTTAACCCTAACCCCCTAAAAAATTAGTAATTAGAGAAGATCCATCATTATTTTCCATTTCCCTCCCCCCTCTGTATCTGTTTTATTTCATCACCTGCTCTTGTACTTGTACCTTATATTTTTGTATTGAAGCGATTAAAATTTAATAAAAATTGTCAATTATAAAAAAAATAATAATTAGTAATTATTGATAACTAAACACCCTAACAAGAACACAAAAAATTATTATTATTATTATTATTAATGTATTTTTTTGCTCGAATTTGGATGTTGTTATTTTATTATTATTATTATTATTATTATTATTATTATTATTATTATTATTATTATTATTAATAATAATAATAATGTATTTAATATTTTTTTAAGGTTGGAGGTTAATTATTATTTATTAATGTATTATTACATATTATTCATTTATTTTACTTATTTATGATTATTTTTTAGTTATTTGTGTTTTTATTTTACATTTATTTATTCAAACATTATTACTATTAAAATTTTAACTTTTTTCAATTTGAGCAGAAAATCGCGTAGAAACGCACGTTTTCATACATTTCTATGGGAATACAAACGCACCAAAAACGCCAAAATCTGCCCGATTTGAGAGACAAAAAAAAGCTCCAGAACATGTTTGAGCTTTTGTCTTCAGGTGACTTGGCATGGAGCTGTGAACCATTTCCATAGAGAACAATTGATTTTTTTTCTCCTCCAGCCTTTTTGAGCTTCAGGCAGAAAATCGCTCAGGTGCGAATGGGGCCTAATATAGTGATCAGTGATAATATGTACACTGACCCTGTACTAATGACACTGGCTGGGAAGGGGTTAATATCTAGGGGCAATCAAGGGGTTAACTGTGTGCCTAGCCATGTGTAATGTGTGTAATGTGTGTAATGTGTGCTGCTTCTACTCTACTATCTGTCTTTTTTTTTTTTGTTCTTTGCAGGGAGAAGAAACAGCCAGATTGCTGTTCTGAGTGCACAGAGTTCTGTGTGTTTGTAAACACAGAGCTCTGTGTGTGTGTGTGTAATTGACCACAGTCAATCAGCTGACTTCAGCAAAAATCATTTACTGAAATCAGCTGCCAAACTTGTGCTGTGTCCAATCACAGCGCAGGTCGGGGGGGGGGGGTATTTGCGCGCGCACATGCTCGATTGTACCCTTGAAGAAAGGCTGTGACATTATTATTATACCAATAATAATAAATGAATAAATAAATGTAAAATATATACACTAATAAATCATCAATAAAAAAATAAATAAATTCAATAAATGAATACTAAGTAACTATAAATGAATAATTAACCCTTAACTTTAACCCTAACCCCTTAAAAAATAAAATAATTTCAGGGTTACTGGGGGGGGGGGGGGCAGCAGGCGGTTTAAAAATTCCTTCTGTTTTTCATTACATAGCTTAACCATCTTAACACTGGACCTATTCTGACATCTTTCACATACATGTAAAAAATCTACAGTTTTTTGCTAGAAAATTACTTAGAACCCCCAAGCATTTTATATATTTTTTTTTTAAGCAGAGGCCCTAGAGATTAAAATGGCAGGTGTTGCGATGTATTGCCGCTGCCTGCCCCCCGCTGGGGACCGCCCCCTCGGGGTTCCACGCCTGACAAGTGGGTATTGGATTAATTACTCTGGCTTCATGTTGTTGTCCTACCATAACCTATACTCCAATATACTCTTTACCTGTTATTACAGATACCAGATATACACATCAGCCCCTGATGATGCGAGGAGAGCTCGCGAAACGCGTCGGGTTAGAGATGTAGCATGTATATCTGTACTCTTGTATATTTTGATGTTATGTCATGACGGCTATGTTTTTAGGACCATTATCATGCTGCTGTTCTCATGTATATGTCACCTGATGTTCATAACTTGTACTGGATGTTATTCATCACAATAAATTTTGTTATTCCTATACTCTTGTTACTTTACTGTGATCACCATGGACACTTCATTTAAAGTCCCACGGGCGAATTTTTGTATTTTTGCGCAATATAGGGATGGAGGTGTCTCATGTCAGGGAGCAGCTCTCAGACTTTTCTGTTTCTTTTTTTTGTGTCACACAGTATTTGCGCACCAGTTTTTAAAATGCAATAAAAAAAAAAAACACTTTAGTGAATTTTAAAGCCCAAAAACACAATATAATACCCAATGGTTTGTTAAAATCTAAAAGATTATGTTATGCCGAGTAAGTAGATACCCAACATGTCACGCTTTAAAATTGCACCAAACTACGGCACTTAACAATCTCCATAGGCGGCACTTTATAACCCTTTACAGGTTACCAGTTTAGAGTTACACGGGGGGATCTGGTGCTAGAATCATTGCTCTTGCTCTAACGTTCGCAGCAATACATCACACGTGTGGTGCAAACACCGTTTACATATATGTGCGTGGCTTATATATGCGTTCGTCTTTGCATCCGAGCACGGCGGGGGGGGGGGGGGGGGGGCACTTTAATTTTTTTTTTTTATTATTATTTCTTTTATTTTTAAAAATTATAATATATTATATTATTATATTTTTACACTGTCTCCTTTATTTATTTTTTATCAACTTTATTGCTATCACAAGGGATGAACAACATCCCTTGTGATAGCACAGGCAATGACAGGTACTCTTTACTGAGAGATCTGGGGTCTATTAGATGCTTTTACAGGCCGGTAATGGCTTGTTTACATAGGACCGTGACCGGAAGTGACAAAATACTCGCAGCTTCCCATTTCTTAGATCATAGAGATGATCAGTGACATCCTGGTCCTTGGTCATCTCTATGGTCAGCTGGTGGAATGTGACAGGAGAGCCCGAAAACCCCGTTCCACCGCATGTAAAAGCAATCCAGTGCCTTGGTAGTTGCTTTAACTGCTTTTACGAAGGGTCTTCAAAAAAGTTTCCGCACTTGTGTCAATTTTTTGAAGAACTCTTGTATATTTTGTAGCATCGCCGGCTGAAAAAAAAAACGATTCCGGGGTCATGACTACAGTTGGAGCCCCCCCCCCCGGTATAACCGCTTCAACCAGAGGACCTGGGCAAGTCATTTTGGGGAAGGGGCTGATTGATTGAGACCCATCAATGATGAAACTGGGTCTCTGTCAGTGGCGGCTGGTGGTTTTTTTTTTTTTTTGGGGGGGGGGGCAGCAAACAATCATCTACCCCCACCCCGAGCGGCAGCCATCCCCTTGCTCTTTGCCGATCGGTCCAGCACTTACCCCATTGTGACGGGTGGCAGACAGCGTGGTGCAGCGGCTCTGTGTCCTCTTCTCCATGGTGGCTTCCAGCTCCTCCCCCTCCTCCTCCTAGGCATCCAATAGGGCCGCCTGTCCTTTCAGCCAATCGGGTGATCTGTGTCAAAACCACCGCTTCCTGATTGGCCGGGAGGAGGATCAGTGTTACAACTTCGAATCGGATCGGAGCGCACTCTCTGCGACCCAAGCCCACCCTATATTGAAGCCTATTAGAGCCTCTGGCTCTAATCGGTGCTTCAAAAAAACGCGTTGTGCGCCGGTGTCCTGAAAGGGGCTGGACGCATGGATAGGGGAGGCGGCGATGGACAGGGGAGGGCAGCACCTGTGCGCCCTTAATGGACGGGCCGCCCCTGGTCTCTGTGGTTCTCTATGCATTGCAGTAAAAATTAGGGTTATAGGAGGAGCCAGCTAAACACATTATAGCATCCTCGCTCAGTACTCCTCTCAGGGCCTGAACAAGGGGTGGGCAGGAGGGGGCGGCTGCCCTTGGAGCTATCCTTTAGTGTAGAGATGATGGTGCCTTCATTGTGATACAAGGCTGACAGGAGTAATGACAGCGGCAGTGACTAGTAAGTGACCGGTGGGTGTAGGGTCCCCTAAGCTTGTAGATCGTGAATGGTGGGGGGGGGGGCGCGGTTTGGCATCTTTGCCCCGGGGCAATGAATGACCTTGTCCCGGCACTGAAGTCTCCTCTCAAGAGCTCCCCGTCCTGATGCAAGCGGTTGGGTTGCAATTTGGAGATAGTAATGAATAGGAGGATGAAGTCACACATCATGCGGTCACATATCTTACTTGAAGTACTCCTCGCTCCCGCTGACAAACGACTTGTTCCCGTGGTTGGTGGTGTAGTTGATCATCGTCAGGTTGGGATAGGCCGACATGCAAAACGTACTGTTCTTGATCTGGATCTTCGGGTGACCTCCGATGATGCAGGAATCTGGATATAGCAATAAACACGAGGAAGAGACAGTTATCCCAACATAAAAGAGTAAAAAAGGAATTAAAAAAAAAAATTTCAATTTAAAGAAAAAGGACGTTAAAGGGTAACTCCACTTTCATGGGAAAAAAATAGCAAATAAAAAAAAATAATGATATAGAATATACTGGACTATTGTGACTCAAATCCTACAGTATTGTAATTGAATGTTCATTAAATAATCTGCAGCTCTGTAATTTTCCTTAAAATGTACTATGGCCACCTGGAGGCGCTCTGTACACAGATGTGTACAGAATAACCCCCCCCCCCGAAGTGTAATTTCCTGCTTGTGTGATTGGCTCACTGATTTTCCAAGAAGTCTACACTAAGATACACCTCATATTTTGGGCATCCCCTGCAGCAATAAAAATGCAATTTTTGGGGAGATACTCACCGCGCCCCCCTCCTTACAACAAGGTTTGCAGGGTCTTTACCAGCTCAGGTCATAAACCCCTCTGATGATTTGTTGTAGGTGATGAATTTTGTTGAATTATGTATTACTTTTTGAATTCTATTCTATTATATGCTTTACATATTTGTAGAATATAGGTATTATCTATATATTATCATATTTTTTTCTTTTAATCTTAGCAAGTATGCTCAAATAGACTGTCAACCCCTGAAGAAGCTACAACTGCGAACCGCGTTGGGACATCATCACCTTAACCCGCCCCCCCACTCACTTTTCCTTTGTTACACCCCTTCATGGGCCCTGGGCTCTAGAAGACCTTGTCCCAGCACTGGTCAGCGGTATATCCTCAATGAGAATTGAACGAAGATAAAGGTCGGCAGAGGATGCCTAGGGTCTCCTCTGCTAATAATAGGGAGGACATTGATGGGGACCCTGATGCAGGGCCATCTTTAATATTGATTGGACCCTGGGCAAAACTTTTCTTGGGGCCCCCCCATGCAGTTTCGCTCTCCACCTGCTCTGAGACATCCAATAAATAGCAGCTGGACTCAAAATCAGTTCACTGAATCAGATCAGGCAGTGATTGCTATTGGTTGCCAGAGGTTACAGTGTATCATTACCGCTCACTGACTGGTTGCTAGAGGTTACAGCACACATTACGGCTCACTGATTAGTTGCTAGAGGTTACAGCACATGATTTTTGCTTGTTGATTGGCTGCTAGAGATTACTGTGGAGATGACCTCACGGGGGCATGATATACATATCAATGCCACAGCTGCCGCTATTTACATATGAATGCTGCAGCTATTTTCATATGAATGCCGGTAATTTACATGTAAACACAGGGTCTGCAGGTGAGTCATCTGTACACAACAATAGGGCAGAGCCGGGCAGCATTACTAGCAGCACTTCACACTGAGATATTGGGACACAGCACGGGACTAAAACCTCAAGGTACGAGGGAATTTAAACCAGGATAGTTGGCAAGTATGAGGCAGCTGCTTCGGGCCCCACAACAATGACAGGGCCCTGGGCAGCTGCCCCTTTTGCCCTGCCTTAAAGACGGCCCTGCCCTGATGTAAGGGGGACTCCTAAGGCAGAACAGGGTGAACATGCCAAAGTGCACCCCCTCCCCAAGATGTATGAGCATTATGTGTCAGCAAACCCCCCCCCCCCCAAAACAAACAAAAAAACACTGAGCACTAATCTGCATGCTTATGCCCTAGGCATAAATTCCCCTCCTCCCAGTACAAATCTGCCCCCCTGCTGAAATACCCCCTCTTAGCGTGAATCTCCCCCCCAACTCAAATGCCCCCCCCCCAAAAAAAAGGCAGCCCACCTAGCACATATCCTCTACCCTTAAAATGTCCCCTGCCCACACCAAATCCCCCCCTCCCAGCACAAATTCCCCTAAATCACCACTCTTAGCGCCCCCCCCCCCCCCCAGAAGCTTCCCTGCTAGAACAATACTTACCTCCTGTCTCCCCCTCAAATTCCCCCTTCTAAGACAAATCCCCCCCAATCTCCTTGTGGCACCCCCACCTCACATGATACCACAGGCTCCTGCCCACCCCTTGTCCCGGCCCTGCCACTGACCCTAGCTGTGGGCTGGATAAAATCTTGTAGCGGGTGAAATGTAGTTTGGAGACCCCTGCTCTAGATTCTCGCTTTAATAATAATCCCACCACGGCATTTCACCCCACCCATGTCTGGAGAGCACAAGAAAGAGCAAGTATCAGTGAATCCAACTTCGGTAATATGACCAAATCCAGCTGATTTTTATAACTATGGATCATTACACTTATCTGTATTTCTTTTTAAAGAAAATAATTGACACCCAACTTTGTATTTATTAGCTTCCAATAAAAGGCTTAGGCAAAAACATGTGTTATCATTCCAGATAATGCATTCATCAGTAATCTATTTTTCTCTTACAGCTGATTTGCTGTAATGAAGACATTATAAGGGATCCTTCACAGAAAATGATAGATTACATTTTTGAACCCCCCCCCAGGACATTGTCTGTGCTGCACTGCACCATGCGGTCTTTGAGATTGGCTGTTATTACACCTTCTCTCCACAGGAGGGCGCTTTTGTTCCACTGCAGGAATACTGCTCATTAAAACAGGTACCAGCCACAAAGAAAAATACATTGTAATAGTTTTTACAAAGAAATATTTAAAGTCTTTATAACTGAGTATATATGAAATGTGGTATAGTAGAGATCAGTCACTGTGCCCACACAGGTGACTTCTTGTCATTTACCAATGCACTGTTAAGTCTTCCTAAGCCAAGGGGGAAGGAACACTGTTCTGCATAACATATCTATACTGATATTTCCTTTTCTATAGAGGTAATGGAAGCTTGGGATTCTTTGAGGGTTCATTTACTCTGTTGCGTTTTAATGCATGTATTGCAACAAGTTAAATGCATGTGCCCAACTTCCCCATAATAAAACGAATGCCTATTCCCACCTCAACACTGCAGTGCAATGCATTTTGAAAAAAATACCAGATACCATTCTCCCTCTCCGAATTATAAATTCAAAATTGCACCGAAAACCGCAAGGAAATATACATTGACACATATCAACTCGATGTTCATGATGAACCTGGCTAAGTACATACAGTGGGGAAAATAATGTAAGTTTTGTAAGTTTTCCCCACTTACACAATAAATGAAGGGTCTATATTTTTTTATCATAGGTGTATTTTAAATGATAGAGACAGAATATCAAGCAAAAATCCAGAATAAAAACACATTAAACAAATGTTATAAATTGAGTTGTAGTTCAGTGAGTAAAATAAAAAACTTTTAAAAACTTTGATCCCCAAGCAAAACATGACTTAGTAGTTGGTGGAGAAACCCTTGTTGGCGAGCACAGAGGTCAGACGTTTCTTGTAGTTTGTGACCAGGTTTGCACACATCTCAGGAAGGATTTTGGTCCACTCTTCTTTACAGATCTTCTCTAAATCCTTAAGGTTTCTTGGCTGTCGCTTGGAAAGTCGAAGTTTCAGCTCCCTCCATACATTTTCTATAGAATTAAGTTCTGGAGACTGGCTAGGCCACACCAGGACCTTAATGTGCATCTTCTTGAGCTACTTCTTTGTTGCCTTGGTGGTGTGTTTGGGTCATTGTCATGCATGAAGACCCATCCATGTCCCATTTTCAGTATTCTGGCTGAGGGAAGAAGGTTCTCATCCAAGATTTTACAATACGTGGCCCCGTCCATTGGCCCCCTTGATGTGGCAAAGTAGGCCTTTAGCAGAGAAACAGCCCCAAAGCATCATGTTTCCACCTCCATGCTTGACTGTAGGGATGGTGTTCTTGGGGTCATAGTCAGCATTTTTCTTCCTCCAAACACGGCGAGTTGAGTTAATGTCAAAGAGCTCAATTTTGATCTCATCTGACCACAACACTTTCTCCCAATCCTTCTCTGAATCATTTAGATGTTCGTTGGCATTTGGCATGACTGTGGTCAGATGAGAACATAATTGAGCTCTTTGACATTAACTCGACTCGCTGTGTTTGGAGGAAGAAAAATGCTGACTATGACCCTAAGAACACCATCCCTACAGTCAAGCACGGAAGTGGAAATGTGATGCTTTGGGGCCTTTTCTCTACTAAAGGTACAGGCCGACTTTGTCATATTGAAGGTCCAATGGACAGGGCCATCTATTGTAAAGTCTTGGATGAGAACGTTCTCCCCTCAGCCAGAACACTGGAGATGGGTCATGGATAGGTCTTTCAACATGACAATGACCCAAAACACACCACCAAGACAACAAAGGAGTGGCTCAAGAAGAAGCACATTAAGGTCATGGAGTGGCCTAGCCAGTCTCCAGACCTTAATCCTATAGAAAATGTATGGAGGGAGCTGAAACTTCGAGTTGCCAAGCCACAGCCAAAAAACCTTAAGGATTTAGAGATCTGTAAAGAAGAGAGGACCAAAATCCCTCCTGAGATGTGTGCAAACCTGGTCACCAACTACAAGAAATGTCTGACCTCTGTGCTTACCAACAAGGATTTTTCCACCAAGTACTAAGTCATGTTTTGCTTGGGGATCAAATACTTTTTTTACTCACTGAACTGCAACACAATTTATAACATTTGTATCATGTTTTTTCTGGATTTTTGGTTGATATTCTGTCTCTATCATTTAAAAAACACTTATGATAAAAATTATAGACCCTTCATTTCTTTGTAAGTGAGCAAACTTGCAAAAGCTGCAGGGGATCAAATAATTATTTTCCTTACTTTAATTACTTCTACACACCTGCCTAACACTACAAAAAAAACACACCACAATGCACATACATACTAAATGGATCCTAAAGGAAAGCTGCCATGAGAAAAAGCCATTGAGGCTGCTTCCAAAAGTTAAAATTGCTGCTTGTCTGGCTGTCTCTGCCTCTGGTTTCAATACATGAAGTCATTAACCCAGAACAACTATGCAGCTCGGGACTTCTTATCTCACTCTCACTTTCTGCATACATGTTCTGGATAAGTAAATGAGTATTAAAGCTGGATGCTGACAGGAAACAAACATTTTCAGAACATGGTAATCAATGCCCTCCATATATATATATATATATATCATAAAAGATGTTTTTTTAAAGAAGGTCACCTTTTTGCATAAGTTGGTCATTCAGTTCGGATAATTGAACATACAAGGTGATGGACCCAGAGAATGGCGGCTTGGATGGAGATGGGACGGAGAATGTAGACCTAGATGGAGATGGAATGGCGAATGGAGGCTTGGATAGAACAGAGGATGAAGGCTTGAAAGGAGATGGACTGGAGAATGGAGATTTGGATGGAGGTGAAATGTACAATGGAGGCTTGGATGGAGATGGGATGAAGAATGTAGACTTACTGTAGATGGAGATACAATGGAGGCTTGGATGGAGAAAGAAATAAGAATGGAGACTTAGATGAAGATGAAATTGAGAATGGAGACTTGGCTGGCAATAGATTTGAGGATAGAGACTTTTGTGGAGACGGAATATGTAATGGAGACTTGGATAGAGATGAAATGAAGAATGGAGACTTGGGTGGAGATGGAATGGAAACTTGGATGAAGATGGAATGGATAATAGGGACTTGAATGGAGATAGAAAGGAGAATGGAGACTTTAATAAAGATGGAATTGAGAATTAAGACTTAGATGGAGATGGAATGGAGAATGTAGATTTATTGCAATAGAGGCTTGGGTGGAGATGGAATCTGGAATAGAGACGTGGATGAAAATGGGATGGAGAATGGTGGCTTGGATGGAGATGGAATGGAGAATAGGGACATAGATGGAGATGAAATAGAGAATGAAGAATGATGAATTTAATGAATATGAAATTGAGAATGGAGACTTTAATAGCGATGGAATAGAGAATGGAGACTTAAATGAAGTTTGAAAGGAGAATGGAGACTTGGATGGACATCTAATGGAGAATGGAGACTTAGATGGAGATGGAACAGAGTACGGAGACTTGAATGAAGATGGAATGGAGAATAAAGACACATATGGAGATGGAATGGAGAATAAAGACACATATAGAGATGGAATGGAGAATAAAGACACATATGGAGATGGAATGGAGAATAAAGACACATATGGAGATGGAATGGAAAATAGAGACTTGGATGGAGATGGAATGAAGAATGGAGGTTTGGATGGAGATGGAACAAAGAATGGACGCTTGGATGGAGATGGAATGGAGAATGGAGACTTGGATTGAGATGGAATGGAGAATAGGGACATAGATGGAACACATAGATGGAAAATGAATTGATTCATGGTCCTTAAAGACATGGATGAGCAAGTTTGTGGTGAAGGAACTTGACTGGCCTGCACAGACTCCTGACCTCAACCCGATAGAACACCTTTGGGATGAGTTAGAGCGGAGACTGCGAGCCAGGCCTTCTCATCCAACATCAGTGCATGACCTTACAAATGTGCTTCTGGAAGAATGGTCAAACATTCCCCATAGACACCCTCCTAAACCTTGTGGACAGCCTTCCCAGAAGAGTTGAAGAAGAGTTGAAGCTGTTATAGTTGCAAAGGGTGGGCCAACTCCATATTGAACCCTACGGACTAAAACTGGGATGTCATTAAAGTTCATGTGTGTGTGTGTGTAAAGGAAGGCGTCCCAATACTTTTGGTAATATAGTGTACTTTGATAGAATCTCCTCAACAGGATTGTATCCTTTCATCTCTCTGCTCTGACACTTTGTACCTATTCACACAAATGTAACATGTGCGCACTCAGTGAGTTACACCAAAGTCATACCAAACTTCCGACCTACCCAACATCAGCCTGTCCTTATCTTTGCAGTCCGGTGTGTTCCAGGGGTTGGTACAAGAGGCCCAGGGCAACACATAGACCAAGGAGGCGAAGAGATAGAAGAGGGTGTAACACATAATGATGTTGTAATAAATGGCGATCAATACTGATATGATGAGCATAGCGATTCCACAGCCTGCGGGAAAAAAAACACAGGGATTGCATTAAGATTTTTTAATTTTTTTCGGAAAACAAAGTCGAAAATATCATCATGAATATCATTTATTTTTCAATAAATCTTTACTGCCTGCATAATAAAGATAAGACATTAAAAACTACACAGTAAAAAAGCTCATAAAAACAAAATGAGATTCTTAATTCGTTTACTAATGAACTCCAGACAATCAGATGAAATACAGCACATACAGTATATGGGGGCTGTTTTAAGGATTTGTATTTCTGTCCATCCAGTCCTGACAGCCATGTCCGGTAGGAGAGGAGAATTGCTTTTTCTATGCTGCAGCACAGTAACATTTAGAGGCCTGGTCCCTCGTCCCCACCCCCACCGCAACTTGTGACTGGACAGTGAAAGGAGAAGCAGAGGACTGATGAGATCACCAGCCACTCATTGAACTGCAACACTCCTGTTTGGCCTTTTGTGCTGCTTCTCCCTCCCCCTCTCTGAGCTCTTTTGTACGGGGACTGCAGGAGGCTCATACCAAGCCAAATGCTTGATCCGGCAAAGAAAATGCATTTACAGTAATGCCACTCAGAAATTCCGACAACAAATGTTCGATGGGAGCTTGTTGACAGAAATTCCGACAGTGTGTAGGCTCCATCGGACATTTTCCGTCGGAATTTCCGGCAAACAAAATTTGAGCTCTGGATCTCAAACTTTACGACAACAAAATCCGTTGTCGGGAAATTCCGATCGTGTGTACACAATTCCGACGCACAAAATTCCACGCATGCTCAGAATCAAGCAGAAGAGCCGCACTGGCTATTGAACTTCATTTTTCTCGGCTCGTCGTACGTGTTGTACGTCACCGCGTTCTTGACGTTCGAAATTTCCGAAAACATTTGTGTGACCGTGTGTATGCAAGACAAGTTTGAGCCAACATCCGTTGGAAAAAAAACATGGATTTTGTTGTCGGAATGTCTGATCGTGTGTACGCTGCATAATTGTGTGATACTGAATACATAGGTGAATTAATTTGCATCATTTATATCTTTCTGCAGGTCAGCTTTTAATTCTGACCGCATAAAATGTCCACTTAGGCTCCTCCCACTGACACAGTTCACTAACTCAGAGCTTAACCACTTCAGCCCCGGAAGATTTTACCCCCTTCCTGACCGGAGCACTTTTTGCGATTCGGCACAGCGTTGCTTTAACTGACAATTGCGCTGTAGTGCGATGTTGCACCCAAACAAAATTGATGTCCTTTTTTTTCCCCACAAATACAGCTTTCTTTTGGTGGTATTTGATCACCTCTGCGGTTTTAATTTTTTGCACTATACACAAAAAAAGAGCGACAATTTTTTTTAAAAACGCAATATTTTTAACTTTTTGCTATAATAAAAAATATATTAAAAAAAAACTATTTTTTTCCTCAGTTTAGGCCGATATGTATTCTTCTACATATTTTTGGTAAAAAAAAAAAATATCGCAGTAAACGTATATTGATTGGTTTGCGCAAAAGTTATAGCGTCTACAAAATAGGGGATAGGTTCATGGCATTTTTATTAATTTTTTTTTTACTAGTAATGGTGGCGATCTGCGATTTTTATCGGGACTGCGACATTATGGCGGATACATCGGACAATTTTGACACATTTTTGGGACCATTGACAATTATACAGCGATCAGTGCTATAAAAATGCACTGATTACTGTAAAAATGTCACTGGCAGGGAAGGTTGTTAACACTAGGGGGCGATCAAGGGGTTAATTGTGTTCCTTAGTGTGTGTTCTAACACACAGATCGCTGTTCGTACTTTGTATGAGCACATGATCAGTCTCTTCTCCCCTCAGAAAACCGGAAACTGTGTGTTTACACACACAGATCCCGGTTCTCCGTGTGTCACCAGCGATCGCGGTAGCCCGGCAGTGATCGTGACCGCCGGGCACTCGCATCGGCTCCGGGGGGGCATGCACGCCCCTAGTGGCCACAGGGAGAAGCGACGTAACATAATGTCGTTTCGCCCAGCCGTACCATTCTGCCCCAGTAAAACTGCGGTGGCTGGTCGGCAAGCCAACCACCCTGAAAAATATCTTTACATTTTCACAGTCCTCTATTAATAATAAAAAAAACATTTGGATAGAAAAAAAAATGTTTTACTTACCAGAAGTGCCCTGTTGCTAGATGGTGGCTCCTAATCTGCCACTTCCAGCTCCGCGGCGCTCCGCATCACTTCCACCCTCGCCTGTGCTCCTGGGAAATGTGAGCCCTCATTTCTCAGGAGTCAGTGGGCAGGAGTGTGTCAATAAACTGCGTTATTTCCCGACAGGAAATGACGCCATTTAAGGCGGATCACAGCGCCATTTTTAAAAAGGGAAAAAACCTTTCTTGGTTGCCATCACAACGAGGCGGGTACTTCAGAAGACGACGCCCATTGTGATGGCAACCTGAGAAGTTTCCTGCACCGCTAGACGTCCTTACTTTGCATGCGCCAGAATGGGCGGTGCATGCTGGTTATACAGTATAACGTATCCCGGAAGACTATGCTAGTGAGCTTCACATGCCCACTAGCAAGATGGAAACGCTCAAGACAGAAATCTAAGGTTACTTTTTCAAATAAAACTATAAAGATAGCGGTGCGATTGATGAGAACAGTGCATGCTGCTTTACATTAGGATGATAACAGCAGATGGATTTAAAAAAAATAAAAATGGAATATGTCGGTGGAACTCCGCTTTAACCATAGAGTCATGACGAAGCTCCGTGAGTGAAATGCGTCAACTAGGTGGTTAAATAAGGGGCTGGTTGTCTTTACCAAATGAAATCAGTAGAAAGCAAACCAATTTAGGCTTAAGGAGCACCCAGAGGGTACTGGGCCAGGCTGAGGGGTAGGCAGAGGAGGCGGCCACCTTGGGCATTTCAGCAGGAAGGGCAGGACTTGCAACCTTTGCCACTGGGGGGGGGGGGGGGGGTAGTTCACAGCTCATTGGGGGGGGGGGGGGGGGGGGGGGGGCATGTGATGGATTTTTTGGCTTAGGTGTTAAATGGTCTTTTCCCAGCACTGGATGCAGACCACCTGGTACTAGTAATACTGTTACAGCCAGCAGAACTAGTGATGATGAATAATGATAGAAAAGAGTGTGTGATCCAATACACAAAATATAGAATGGTCAACTACAAAGGTATTTCACACACTTCAGGTAACACCAAATGTAAAATATCATAAATCTTGGGCGAAACCTCAATCCATTACATGGATAACAATGGATCTCACATACAAGTAAACTGTTTTGACCCCAAGAAACAAGAGTCCCATTTATTTTGGCCCTATATAGTACAGATCAAAAATAAAGTGATTAAAAAAGTCTCATTTTTTTTCCCTATAAAAATAGCAAACATGTTATACTTCCCTGCTCTGTTGCAGTGGATTTGCACAGAGCAGCCCCGATCCTCCTCTTCTCCGGCACCTCTTCTGTGCTCCTGGCCCCTCCCTCCTGTTCAGTGCCCCCCCCCCCCCTAGCAAATAGCTTTCTATGGGGGCACCCAAGCCAGGTCACAGCTCCCTGTGTCCATTCAGACACAGAGATCCGCCCCGGCCCCGCCCCCGCCCCCTCTCTCCTAATTGGCTAGCTGACTATGATTGGCAGCAGCGGCAGCCAAAGGTGCCACTACTATGTCTAAGCCAATCAGGGAGGGAGAATCTCAGACAGCTGAGACACTCGTGGACATCGTTGGACAGAGAGGGACCTCATGTAAGCATTAGGGGGGCTGAGGGGGGCTGCACACAAACGGCTTTTTATCCTAATGCATAGAATGCATTAAAGCAGAGTTCCACCCAAAAATAGAACTTCCACTTTAAGGGAAGGTGACCCCCTGACATGCCACATTTGGCATGTCATTTTTTTGGGGGGGGGGAGCGGAAACCCTCTTTTTAGAGGGTTCCCGCTCCCACTTCCTCCCGGGGCACCGCGGAGCCAGAAGTAAGTTCAGCTCTACCCCCTCCCTCTCAGCAATCATCTGGGACACGTCACAGTGCGCAGCGCGGCTTGCGCAAGCTCAGCGCGTGCCTGGCTGTGAAGCCACTGCTGGGCGCCCACAGTGACAATGCCGACGAGAGGAGGGGGAGACGAGCGAGGCTTCGTTCCCCCCGCATTGCTGGACCCTGGGACAGGTAAGTGTCCGATTATTAACCGCTTGCCGACCAGCCGCCGCAGCTGCGCGAATCGCTGTCATGTCACGTTGCTTCTTATAGTGGCCACTAGGGGTGTGCGTGTGTGCCCGCTGCTCGCCCTTGGAGCCAATGCGAGTGCCGCCGGGCTCCCGCGTGCCAGTGACATTTTTACAGTAATCGATGCATTTTTATAGCATTGATCGCTGTATAAATGACAATGGTCCCAAAAATGGGTCAAAATTGTCCGATTTGTCCACCATAATGTCGCAGTCCCGATAAAAATCGCAGATCGCCGCCATTACTAGTAAAAAAAAAAAACAATAATAAAAAAGCTATAAACCTATCCCCTATTTTGTAGACGCTATAACTTTTGCACAAACCAATCAATATACACTTATTGCGATTTTTATTACCAAAAAAAAAAAAGAATACATATCGGCCTAAACTGAGAAAAAATTTGCTTTAAAAAAAAAAAAACGGGGATATTTATTATAGCAAAAAGTACAAAATATTGTGTTTTTTTTTCAAAATTGTTGCTCCTTTTTTGTTTATAGCACAAAAAATAAAAACCAGAGAGGTGATCAAATACCACCAAAAGAAAGCTCTATTTGTGGGGAAAAAAAAGGACTTCAAATTTGTTTGGGTACAGTGTTGCACGACCGCGCAATTGTCAGTTAAAATGCCGTAGTGCCAAATCGCAAAAACCGGCCCAGTCATTCAGCAGCCAAATCTTCCGGGGCTAAAGCGGTTAAAAGTCAGTAGCTGCAGAATTTGTAGCTGCTGACTTCAATTTTTTTTGTTTTAGTCTGAACTCTTCTTTAAGATAAAAAAACCTTCTGCCTTTACAACCCCTTTAAACTACCCCCCCCCCCCCGGTAGCAAAAATGATTCCCCACCCCAGACCCAAAAGTATTCCAACTATTTTAGCCCCGAAGAGACATAGATCCCAGCTAATCTAGCCCCCAAATACTAAAGATCCCAACTATTCTAGCCCCCAGAATGACAGAGATCACAGTTATCCTAGCCCCCAAATACTAATGATCCCAATGAAACGAACCCCAAAGAGACAGAGATCCTGCTAATCTAGCCCCCAAAATATCAAAGATCCCAATTAATTTGGTCCCCAAAATAGAAAGAGATCACAACTATTCATTCATTGTATTACAATTGTGTTGCTATCTGTAATTGGTCAATTTGATCACATGGTACAGACAGAGCTGATCACAGCCTATCTGTACCAAGTAATTAGCTTTGACCAATCACAACTAATCACAACAACACAGACTGGCTGATTCAGTTTCATTCAGTAAAATCCTTGCTTATCAGTGCCTATCAGTGCTCATCAATGAAGGAGAAAAATGACCTGTTTGCAAAATTTTATAAAACTCTTTTGTTTTAAAAAATTTTAAAAGTCTTTTTTTAGGTTTTATTTTAGCAAAAAAAAAAAAAAAAAGAAAGAAAACAGCAGTGATTAAATACTACCAAAAGAAAGCTCTATTTGTGTGAAAAAAAAAATGCTAAAAATTTTATTTGGGTACAGTGTTGCACGACCGCGCAATTGTCATTCAGGCGGGTTCACATACGAGCACGCAGCAGCTCCCAGCATGGGGGGTCCGGTGCGTCCTCGTTCACCGTTTCAGGTCCGATTTCAGCCTGAATTTTTTGGCGGAATTCGGACCTGAAACCGAACCAAAAGACGCACAGGACTCCGGGGCGAATCGCAACCGGGGCCGCTGCGGAGATGTGTGAATCGGCTCCGTAGAGAGCTACGTAGAGAGCCGGTCACAATCTCATGACATGCGAATTGGAGGCGGGGAAACCTTCATTCAATTCGCACTGGTGTGAACCCGGCCTGAAAGAGCGACAGCGCTGAAAATTCGCCTGGGCAGAAAGGGGATAAAAGTGTCCAGTGAGCAAGTGGTTAAATACACAAAAAAATAATTAAATACACAATAAAAGTTAACAACTAATTAAAATTGATTAATTAACTAAAACAGATTTAATTTAATTTATTCAACAAATGTATTAATTACGTCAAACAGAACACTAAACTAAATAAACCTCAAATACACCTGAAAAAAAACACGCCATCCAAAAAAATTCATAAATACGCAATAAAAGTTAACAACTAATTAAAATTGATTAATTAACTAAAACAGATTTTATTTAATTTATTTAACAAATGTATTAATTACGTCAAACAGAACACTAAACTAAATAAACCTCAAATACACCTGAAAAAAAACACGCCATCCAAAAAAATTCATAAATACGCAATAAAAGTTAACAACTAATTAAAATTGATTAATTAACTAAAACAGATTTTATTTAATTTATTTAACAAATGTATTAATTACGTCAAACAGAACACTAAACTAAATAAACCTCAAATACACCTGAAAAAAAACACGCCATCCAAAAAAATTCATAAATACGCAATAAAAGTTAACAACTAATTAAAATTGATTATTTAACTAAAACAGATTTTATTTAATTTATTTAACAAATGTATTAATTACGTCAAACAGAACACTAAACTAAATAAACCTCAAATACACCTGAAAAAAAACACGCCATCCAAAAAAATTCATAAATACGCAATAAAAGTTAACAACTAATTAAAATTGATTAATTAACTAAACCAGATTTTATTTAATTTATTTAACAAATGTATTAATTACGTCAAACAGAACACTAAACTAAATAAACCTCAAATACACCTGAAAAAAACACGCCATCATAAATAAATAAATATTAGCGCACATTTAGCCGCTCATCTAGGAGAATGGAAAGTTTCTGTGATATTTTGCCGTGGTAGAATTGGCAACCATTCCACTCATCTGTAATCGTGATTACCATATCACTCAGATTACAGACAGCACAGCTAATCCGCTACATGGATTCTGTCTAATGCACAAATAACAAACACAATAAAACTAGCACACAGATGATGAATGAAACACTAGATGATGCTGGACGTCCTCCAGCCAGGAAATGAGGCGGGGCTCTATCTGATTTGCTGCAGCTTCTAAGGCACATTGTGAGGAGCTCACAGTGTGCGGTGAAATCAGAGGAACCCATTTCAGTCCAGGAGAGGAGGCGGTACAACCGTGCAACACTGAAGGTCGATTTGAAACGCAGAAGTAGGTGGAATGTAACACACGGAGGAGATAAGGGGATGTGTTACCTAGAACACACATCGGGGAGAGCGTTTATAATAGACGTGCAATTCGTTTCACTCCAAATTAGTTTTTTAACGAATTTCGACAAATTCATTAATTCGGAAATATCCGAATTAACGAAAACCCGTTTGACGAACTTTTACGAATATTCGTAAATTCGAATATTCGAGAATTAGTCAATTCGGAAAAAAAAAAATTGTAAATTCATCAATTTTAAAAAATTCGTAAATTCGAAAAAATCTGTAAGTTCGAAAAAATGAGTAAATTAAAAAAAAACCTGAAAATCTGAAATAGTAACTAACTAATAATAACTAACTATTAAATCATAGGTATTGGAATTTCCATTCAAATTTGGCTGTTAGTAAACGTAACAAATACAAATTTATCCAAAGTTCCGAATTAACGAATGCCGCATCTCAACAAATTAATAATAATAATAATAAAAAGTTTTATTATTATTGTTATTCATTATTATTAATTCATTACGTTCCATTTGTTTAGGTGCGGCATTCATTATTTTGGATAATTCCTAACTTCGGATAAATTCGGATTCATTACGTTCACTAAAAGACAAATTTGAAGGGAAATTCCAATGCCTATAATTTAATAGTTAGTAATAGTTAAGTTATTATTAGTTTGTTTTGATTAAATTTTTTTAATTTTCCGGTTTTCCGATTTTAAAATTTCAAATTTACGAATTTTTTTGAATTTACAAATTTTTTTCAAATTTACCATTTTTTTCAAATGTACGAATTTATGAATTTTTTAGAATTTACAAATTTTTTTGAATTTACGATTTTTTTTTTCAAATTTACGAATTTACAAATTTTTTTGCATTTTCAAATTTACGAATTTTTGAATTGCGATCATAACGAATGACCCGAAAAACTAAGAAACGAAGAAAACAAACAAAAAGGAATGAAACGAAAACAAACACATTATTTAGCAGTGCACATGTCTAGTTTATAATCTAGAACATATATTGAAGCTAGAAAATGCTTTTTCTACTTTGGAACAGATTGGGAAGAAATAGAAACCCTATCAGATTTTACTTCTATCCAGGGCTCCATTACAGAGATTTCCCCTCACTTCCTGTCCTGCTGACAACCTTTTTTTTTACCAAACAGGAAGTGATTAAAAAACAGAAAAGTTGTTTTTTTTTTTTTTAACGCATAAGCACATTTATGTAGCATCCCTAAAATGAAACCCACAATATAAAAACACTCAAAAGCACCGTAAAACCCTGAATGCCATATCACCAATCCCTCATCGATCGTTTCAACAGACAGGAAGTTCATACTAATCAGTGAGTTATATAGACCCGGGTCAGTTCACAGGAATGATGTACCTCATATACACAACGCTGCAAATATAATAAATGTAATACAAAAAAGGAAATGAAGTGCAGAAAATGGGTGCAAAAATGGGAAAATACCCCACAGTGCTGGAACCCCGGAGTCCACTAAAAATAAGAGAGAAATTCTATAATTCATATATGAGAAAGTTGGAGATGTGGGTGTGGGGGAGTCAGGAACATCTGCCAGTGCGCTCTACATGTGCTGCGGTGATGACCGGAGTCATCAGAAGTGTCCTGTAGGGCTAGCTGAGGAGCCTTCACACCTTGCCTACCATGGTATGTTTATGAACATCCTTGGTATTTAAGGGGTTACAACAACCTCACCCCCCCTCTGGTACTGGACACAGTGGTACTTGGGCTCTGTGCTTGATTAGTTGCAGTGGAGGGCAGGGGGAGACAAAAAAGGGTGTCTAAGAGACTCCTGATGTTTCCATAAAAAGAACCTGTCACCTGCCCCTGTACTCTGCCCTACATACCACGGACCTCTGTATTCTCTACATACCATGGACCCCTGTATTCTGCCCTAAATACCATGGACCCCTGTACTCTGCCCTACATACCACAGACCCCTGTGCTCTGCCCTGCATACTACGGACGTCTGCACTGAGCCCTGCATACTACGGACGTCTGCACTGAGCCCTGCATACCACTGACCTCTCTGTCCTACTTGCCACGGACCCCTGTACTCTGCCCTGCATACCACGAACCTCTGTACTCTGTCCTACATACAACGGACCCCTGTGCTCTGCTCCACATACCACGGACATCTGTACTCTGCCCTGCATACCATGGACCTCTGTACTCTGCCCTGCATACTACTAACCAATAATATGTACTACTAACATACTACTGACCTTTTTACTCTGTCCTATAAAATACTGACCTCTGAACACTGCCCTACATACTACTGACCTCTGTACTCTGTCATACATTCTACTTATACCTATTCTTTACCTACATATTTCTGACCCCTGTACATTGGCTACAAACTGCTGACCCATGTACAATTTCATGCATACTACTAACCCTTGTACACTTCCCTACAAACTACTGACCTATATACTCTGCCCAATAAACTACCAACCCCTGTACACTGCCCTCTATAATACTGATCCTTGTACACTGTCCTACATACTACTGACCTGTACACTACCCTACATACTACTGACCTCTGTACACTGCTCTGCATACTACTGACCTCTGTACACTGCTCTACATACTACTGACCTTTGTACACTGCCCTACATACTAGGGATCCCTGTACACTGCCATATTTACTACTAATCCCTGTACAACGCCATACTTACTCTGCCCAACAAATTACCAACCTCTGTATACTGCCCTACATACTACTGACCCCCTTACTTTGCATTACTTAGTGCTGGACCCCTGTACTCTGCCCTGCATACAATGGACCCCTGTACTCTGCTCTACATACCACAGACCCTTGTACTCTGTCCTACATACCATGGAAATGGAACCCTATATACTGCCATACATGCCACAGAACCCTGTACTCTGCCCTACATACCACGGAACCCTGTACTCTTCCCTACATACCACGGAACCCCGTACTCTTCTCTACATACCACAGAACCCTGCATTCTGCCCTACATACCACAGACCCCTGTATTTGCCCTGCATACCACAGACCTCTGTACTCTGCCCTACATACCACGGCCCCCTGTACTCTGCCCTACATACCATGGACCTCTGTACTCTGCTCCACATACCACGGACCTCTGTACTCTGCCCTGCATACCACGGACCTATGTACACCGCCCTACATACTACTAACCAATAATATTTACTACTAACATACTACGGATCCCTCTACTCTGCTAATTACTCTACTGACATACTACTGACCTTTTTACTCTGTCTTTAAATACTGACCTCTGAACACTGCCCTACATACTACTGACCTCTGTACTCTGTCATACATTTTACTTATACCTATTCTTTACCTACATATTTCTGACCCCTGTACACTGGCTACAAACTGCTGACCCATGTACAATTTCATGCATTCTACTAACCCTTGTACACTTCCCTACAAACTACTGACCTTTATACTCTGCCCAATAAACTACCAACCCCTGTACACTGCCCTATATAATACTGATCCTTGTACACTACCCTACATACTACTGACCTGTACACTCCCCTACATACTACTGATCTGTACACTGCCCTACATACTACTGACCTGTACACTACCCTACATACTACTGACCTGTACACTACCCTACATACTACTGACCTGTACACTACCCTACAAACTACTGACCTTTATACTCTGCCCAATAAACTACCAACCCCTGTACACTGCCCTATATAATACTGATCCTTGTACACTGTCCTACATACTACTGACCTGTACACTACCCTACATACTACTGACCTGTACACTACCCTACATACTACTGACCTGTACACTACCCTACATACTACTGACCTGTACACTACCCTACATACTACTGACCTGTACACTACCCTACATACTACTGACCTGTACACTGCCCTACATACTACTGACCTGTACACTACCCTACATACTACTGACCTGTACACTGTCCTACATACTACTGACCCCTGTACACTACCCTACATACTACTGACCTGTACACTGACCTACATACTACTGACCTCTATACACTGCCCTACATACTACTGACCTCTATACACTGCCCTACATACTACTGACCTGTACACTACCCTACATACTACTGACCTGTACACTACCCTACATACTACTGACTTCTGTACACTGCCCTACATACTACTGACCTCTGCACACTGCCCTACATACTACGAAACCCTGTACACTGCCCTACATAGTACGGAACCCTGTATACTGCCCTACATACTACGGAACCCTCTACACTGCTATACTTACTACTGATCCTTGTACACCGCCATACTTACTCTGCCCAACAAATTACCAACCTCTGTATACTGCCCTACATACTACTGACCCCCTTACTTTGCGTTACTTAGTCCTGGACCCCTGTACTCTGCCCTGCATACAACGGACCCCTGTACTCTGCCCTACATACCACAGACCCCTGTACTCTGCCTTACATACCACAGACTCCTGTACTCTGTCCTACAAACTATTGCTGGCTGCCAGAGAGTCTATTGATGCTGGCTGTGGGGAGATCTGTTGTTGCTGGGAGGGTAGATTTTGTTGCAGGTGGTCCATTATTGTTAGGGGAATCTTTTGTTGCTGGCAGGGGGCTCTATTGTTACTGGCTGCAGTGAATCTATTGTACTGCTTTTCTTGTTATCAATATCAAATTCCATACAAATTACTTATCACCACAAAATGATACATGGTTCTGTATTCTCTAATAGGGCAGTACTGGGAGGTGGGTAGGGGTGGAACCAAGGACTGGTGCATGGAGGTGGGTAAGGGATGGAACCAAGGACTGGTGCTCTAGAGGTGGGTAGGGGGTGGAACCAAGGACTGGTGCATGGAGGTGGGTAGGGGGTGGAACCAAGGACTGGTGCTCGGAGGTGGGTAGGGGTTGGAACCAAGGACCGGTGCTCGGAGGTGGGTAGGGGGTGGAACCAAGGACTGGTGCTTGGAGGTGGGTAGGGGGTGGAACCAAGGACCGGTGCTCGGAGGTGGGTAGGGGGTGGAACCAAGGACTGGTGCTTGGAGGTGGGTAGGGGGTGGAACCAAGGACTGGTGCTCTGAGGTGGGTAGGAGGTGGAACCAAGGACTGGGGCTTGGAGGTGGGTAGGGGGTGGAACCAAGGAATGGTGCTCGGAGGTGGGTAGGAGGTGGAACCAAGGACTGGCGCTCGGAGGTGGGTAGGGGGTGGAACCAAGAACTGGTGCTTGGAGGTGGGTAGCGGTTGGAACCAAGGACTGGTGCTCAGAGATGGGTAGGGGGTGGAACCAAGGACTGGTGCTTGGAGGTGGGTAGGGGGTGGAACTAAGGACTGGTGCTCAGAGGTGGGTAGGAGGTGGAACTAAGGACTGGTACTTGGAGGTGGGTAGGGGGTGGAACTAAGGACTGGTGCTCAGAGGTGGGTAGGGGCGGTGAAAAGTGGTGACTCAGAAAGGGGGAGTTCCTGTACCTATTCTCTGAGAAAAAAAAAGCCCTGTGAGAGAAAATACATGTACTCTAGGATTCAACTCCAGGACATGGATACAATACACTGTATGCATATAATAACATTATCCCACGCCGATCCCACCACTTCTCTGTTAACAAAAATGTGATCATTTAAGACAAAAAATGACTTCAAACGTTCGGACCTGGCGAGTCCGAACACAAGGCTCATCAAGAAATAAAACAAGTAAAACTAGTGCGCTCCACTAATAATTCAGATCAAAGGTGGAATACCGAAACCCATCACATCAATAAAATCCAAACATAAATTGATGTATAATACATACAAATAGTCCTTTGTAACTAGAAAAAAAGGTCATAAGTGACAGACATGTTCATGACGAAGAAATTTGTTTTGTTTTGTTTAGATTTGTTAATTTAGTTATTTTGTTTCGTTAAATACGGTTGATTAGTTTCATTCGTATTCGGGATTCAAATTCAGAATTCGTATTCGGGATTCGTATCCGGAATTCATACTCGGAATTCGTATTCGGAATTTGTTCTATGAATTTTTTTAATTTTCTTTGAATTTACCAAATCGATAAATTTCGAATTGGTCAAATCTAACATTTTTTACTTTTTTTTCTATTCCAATGCGGCAGCTGAGTAACCAAACATCTGGTTGTTATTTATACACATTGACCTTATTTGTATTAATAATACATTTATTCAACATATCCAAAGTGTTCTCATTAATAAAAGTAGTATCTTATTTTCAACATTTTGCTATGTACAATACTGTGCAGAAGTTTTAGCCAGCTGAGAAAAAATAATGTCAAGTACAAATGTTTTTAAATATTTACATTTTACTGGTTTCTTTTTATCAATTTTACACTTGCAAAGTGAACAAACAAAAGAAAAATCTTCATCAAATGATTACAATGACTCTTTAAATCACCTTTGGCTTAACAAAAACAGCATTATTTCGAAATGGTCCTCTAATAACACACACAGTCTTTGATTGCAACAATATGTTTACAGTTCGAATTCAAATGGAATTCGATGTAAAATTCGAGTCAAATTTCAATTAGATTTTCGGAAATTTGGACGAATTTAGTTTTGTTATTCAGAGCATTCGGTAAAATTTGTTTGTACTGTAATTCGGAGATTCAGATATATCCAAATCTCCAAATAACTAAAAATGTGTCTGAATATTTATTTGAAACTAAATGAACTGCACATGTCTAATGAGGCGGCACTTATGGGCACTGATTAGGTGGCACTGATGATGGGGCACTAATGAGCACTGATAGGCGGCACTGATGGGTGGCACTGATGGGCACTGATAGGTGACACTGGTGGGCACCGATAGGCAGCACTGATTGGTGACACTGATCGGCAGCAATGATGGGCATTGATGGGCAGCCTTGATAGGCAGCACCGAATGGCATCACTAATGGGCACTGATTGGTGGCACTTGTGGGCACTGAATGCTGGCACTGGTGGGCACTGATTGCTGGCACTGGTGGCGCTTTATTGTAATCAGGGCACTGATTACATGTCTCGATGTCCTATGCAAGGAAATGCCGCTGATCGGCGTGAGGCAATGAGAGCCGATTACCGACATTTCCATGTTTACATGTGACTGGCTGTGATTGGACACAGCCGATCACATGGTTAAAGAGCTGCAGCCATGGCTCTTTACAGAGGTCAGGGTTGCGCCTTGTTCTAGCAATGCTGTGCGGCTGTGATCGCCGTGCGCTCCCATCATATGACGTTGTCCCAGAACGAGAACTGTACCGCTCCTCCATTATTTAACAGTGGGCGGGAGGCAAGCGGGTAAAACCAGCGAAGCAACCACACTATCAAGCACAGCAGCAGTCAGCACCAGCCTGCTCGTGCGGAATGACATCACAGAATTGGCTCCACCCAACGCGTTTCCCTGTAACAGGCGTCAACTGGGAAAGGAGGCTTGTCTATGACGTCAATTGAATGCATTTAAATACAGGCAGATGCAGGAGACAATGGAAGTCCAATATCTCAGTGTCCAGAGCCATGTCATCGCTCACTGCTAACTGAGGGTAAGGGAGGGACCAAATAAAGCTGAAATCAGCTCCAATATCAGTCAAGAGTTACCCTAAATCACCCTAAGGTTCCCAAACCCTCCCCCTTTATACTCCCAAGATCACTAAGGAAAATATCCAAAAATGAATATATACATACAGTATACAAAAGTGAGTACACCCCTCACATTTTTATAGAATATTTGGATGTTGGCGTGGAGGGGGTCCTCTCTTTCTTTTTATTATGTAAAGGATATTTTTTTATCAAGTTTTTTTGTAAGCTAGGAGCATGGAAAAATTTATTTTTCTATGTGTCCAGTTTTAAGGCCATCTAAGTTTATATGTACGGGTTTATATATATTAATTTGTGGATATGTGGCTTAGTGATCTTGGGAGTATAAAGGGGGAGGGTTTGGGAACCTTAGGATAATTTAGGGTAATTCTTAACTGATATTGGAGCTTGAAGTCAGCTTTGTTTGGTCCCTCCCTCAGTTAGCAGTGAGCGGTGACACGGCTCTGGAGACTGAGATATTGGACTTCCGTTGTCTCCTGCTTCTGCTTGTATTTAAATGTATTCAATTGATGTTCCAGACGAGCCTCCTTTCCCAGTTGATGCCTGTTACGGGGAAACGCGTTGGGCGGAGCCAATTCTGTGATGTCATTCCGCACGAGCCGGCTGGTGCTGACCACCGCTGTGCTTCATAGTGTGGTTGGTTCGCTGGTTTTAAACATAATAAATGTAGGTGAAATCGGTGCTTTTAATAAATGCCTTTGTAAGCGTATTACACTACGAAGTCTTCCTTTTCTCTGCACATGTGGGGAGTGATTATCAGCTGACTTCTTTTTACCCGATACCCTGGGATTGTCAGTGTGATCGTGAGTGGAATGGAAAGTTTCCTCTGTTTGGCTGCTGGACCCCTTTGGATCTACCACAAGCGAGTGAGATCCCTATAATTTGAGATCAGATATATCTAGCAAGGGGCGTGCACTATATGTGGTGAAGGCGCTCTTCTGAGTACCGTTTTCATGTTTGGTCTATGACGCAGACACACACTGGGTATTCGTTATAGGATCAGACGTTTGTTTTAGGATAAGCACACGAAGTCAGAAATCAAGAAGAAGAAAGTCAGAAAACTCTAGCATTCCCATAAAAACAACCAATAATGCAAATCAAGCAATGTTGTTTGGTGAAGGTAATGAATTACAGCGCAGTTCAAGTCCCATGGTCAGCCCTCCATGTATTTAAAAATAAGATAAGCATCACCTGCACACAGCAATGCTTTCTCCTGATTGCAACACAATAGAAGCACAAAAAGCTTCACTCCCAGAATTTACAAACACTGACGCGTTTCGTCCTTAGGCAAAGCATTGGGTGAAACGTGTCAACCTCTAACTGATTTTTACCCTGTGTTTGCTATGAAGGATTAAAAATCTGATTGTGGAACTTTTAAGAGTCCTGGATTTCTGAGCTTGCTAAAACATTGCAGCAGTCTCCAACCGAACAGATGAGAGCACAAAGAATCCTATATAACAATATCCATACTGAACACAGAGAGAGTTACCTTGAAAGGCCGGGATGGCTTTCCACACAGAGATAGGCCCCTGACTGGCAAACTGCCCCAGAGACACCTCCAATAAGAAGATGGGGACCCCCGCCAGTGCCAACATGGTCAGGTAGGGGATTAGGAAAGCACCTGAAAAGACAAACAAAGCATTAGCACACCAATATTAGATTAAAGAATTCAAGTGAGGGCAATGCTAAAGACAGATGTACTTATGGGACCTTATGAGACATTTTGTGCATTTTGTGCATTTTGTGTGAGTTCATGTTCAAACCACAGTCCCATGGCCAGGAAGGTTGAGTACACTGATGTTCCTGGAGACATGCAGGTGTGCTTACTATAGCTCATGGCCCGCTCCATATGAGTACATTCATGCATGTTGATGCACTGTCAGGACCTGGGTCACCTGTTGGGGGGCACTGTGATTTCCAGAGTAAAAAAGTTGTAGTTCCAGTGTCTACCAGCGGGTGTCTCCCAGCAGTCAGCAGATCTCAGTAATCATTCTCCACCTGGTGCTGGCTGCTGGGAGGGTACTTAAGTCCATCTTCTGCTGATACACCTTGTGCTAAGTCAGATGCTGCTGCCATTTATCCTACTCCTGCATTTTGTACCCTGCACCCTGCAGCCTTATATCTGCTCCTCTTGTTTCCTATTCCAGTCCTGGTCCCTCCCTTCCTTGCACCCCTGGTATGCTTGTGACCTGTGTTCCTCATCTTGTATATATTGTATTATAGTTAGGTTTTCTGTTACTTATTTAGGCTTTTTAGTTATATGATTGTAGTTGACTTGTATCCTCACATTTGCTTGTTTCCTGTTTGCTGGTGTGTGGAAGTTTTCCATTTTACTATTAATAAATTTACTTTACTATATATAGTCTGGTCTCAGTTTCTAAGTGTAGCCACACAGATCTAGCCATCCCTGCTGTTGATTCCTAACATGCACGTGCTAATGTGCATCTAAGGTCCATATTGGTGCACATTCTAAGGTGTGTGCACATGCTAAGGTGCATTAGTGTGAATGAGTGTGCACATCTATCACTAGCTTTGGCTCCAAGAGCGATATTTAAAGCACATACTAACTGAGGTCAGCTCCTGTGAACCATTGACCCAGCTTGACTCCTGTCTGCTGCTTCCAGATCCCCCGCTGCTGGCCTTGGCTTGTACTCTGACTATGCCTTCTGCCTGCTGTCTTGGTATCTCTGTCTGTCACTGACCTTGGCCTGGACATTGACCTTGCTCCTGCTTCTGAACTGGTACCTCTGCAGCCTGGCTGTTGCTGACCCTGGTTGTCCTGACTAAGACTCTTTACCTTGCACCTGCAAGTTCCTTGGCCTGACCCGGTCCAAGCATTTCAAGCAGCACAGCAGCAGCAGCTCCCAGACTGTCTTCTAATAATCTGCTGCGTCAGGACCCACTACACCTGTGCCAGTCCTTGCCCTACAATACCCTGTCTCCAACTCCAGGGGGTATGGATCAGGAGGGGTACAGGAAGCCCCTTTGTCAGAGCAGTGCCACACCCAGATTTGGAGTCCAAAATGAAATTAAAGAAGGTGCAACGCCCATCACATTTCAGGAACTGCACATTATCCTCTTCACCAGGGATTAAACATCAATGTAAAACATAAAATTATTGAACTATTTTAATTAGGGCTGCACCGATATATCGGCTACTGAAAATGATCAGCTGAAAATAGGGTTATCTTATCTGCGTTTTGCCAGTAGTAGAAAAAAAGGTGCCAATAATGGCATGCTGCTTCCCATTGACATCAATGCAAAATTGTGTCCCCTTGACTTCAATGCAAAAATGCCCCTATTGACTTCAATGCGAAAACGCCCCCTATTGACTTCAATGCAAAAATGCATCCCATTGACTTAATTGCAAAAATGCCCCCTATTGACTACAATGCAAAATTGCATCCCATTAACTTTAATGGAATATTTTGCCCCTCTGACTTCAATGCAAAATCGCATCCCATTAACTTAAAAAATGCCCCCTATTGACTTCAATGCAAAATTTCATCCCATTGACTTCAATGCAAAATTGTGTCTCATTGACTTCAATGCAAAATTGCAACACATTGACTTCAATGCAAAAATGCCCCCTATTGACTTCAATGCAAAATCGCGTCCCATTGACCTCGATGCAAAATCATGTCCCATTGACTTCAATACAAAAACCAGTCCTATTGACTTCAATGCGAAAATGCCCCCTATTGACTTCGATGAAAAAATGCATCCCATTGACTTCAATGCAAAAACGCCCCCTATTGACTTCAATGCAAAATTGCATCCCATTAACTTTAATGGAATATTTTGCCCCTCTGACTTCAATGCAAAATCGAGTCCCATTAACTTCAAAAATGCCCCCTATTGACTTCAATGCAAAAAGGCCCCCCATTGACTTCAATGCAAAATCGCGTCCCATTGTCCTCAATGCAAAATCATGTCCCATTGACTTCAATACAAAAAACAGTCCTGTTGACTTCAATGCAAAATCACATCCCATTGAATTCAATGCAAAATTATGTCCCATTGACTTCAATGCAAAATTATGTCCCATTGACTTCAATGCAAAAACGCCAGTCACATTAATATATAAAAGAAAAACCGTCCATTTTGGTTTTCGGATTCAGCCAAGTGCATCCTAAATTTTCGGTTTCGGCACCAGAATTTGTATTTTCCATGCTGATTAATGTTACTTTGTTACAACAATGTTACTTTGCAGCAGTTTTGATTCCACCAGAATTGTGTCTCTGACAATCGCTGTGTCTTCACTACAGAACTCTGGAACTCCCAATTACACCAACACACAACAATGCCTATTCTGTATATTATTATAGATATTTGTTATTTCCTTCGTTTTCTCTTTTAATCCAGCGTTGCATTCCTATATATTTAGATTTGGAGAGGTGCAATTTGACAAATCGTTTTACGAAGTTCTAGAGGGAAAGATACTGTGGATTTGGTGGGTAGACATGAATGCATGACATGGTTCCTATCAGTGTAATCTGTGTGTATCTACATGTATCTGCAGTACAAGATTCTGGCTAAACTTTCAATATACTTTTTTGTCTTGGATTGAAAATGTAAATAAAGTAAATCTGTTCATAGACCAGGCTTTGCTGGGAGTTGTGGTTCTCCTGGGGCACAGCACGGGGCAGAGATGTGTGGGTGGTAGGAGGGGGTGCTCTGGTTGGCATGGGGCAGAGATGTGTGGGTGGTAGGAGGGGGTGCTCTGGTTGGGTCAGGAGGATCATAATAGGGACCATTTAACCCTGCAGGTGCCAGCTGTCAATCAAACTCCAGTCTGTGGAGTTCTCTGAGATAGATGGGGCTCAGCAATCCCTCCATCCATAATACTCCGCTATTCCCATAATGTAGACTAAAACATTCATTGTTATATAAAACCTATGTGTGACAATACACAGCGTTTCCGTGCAGAAATAAAAAATGCATTACTTAATGTATTTACTTAAATCTTATTTAAATGTGACGTCGTTGTTATCTATTTCTCTTGTTCGTATTATCATCATATACGAAAGGGCTGCCTCATAATTCGTTACACCGGACTGTGAAACGCAAAACAGCATTCCGGTACACAATTATGCCAAAATTATTCACCTAAAAACTCTGTACTGATAGTAGTGTGATTATATTCTGGGGCTTCCTGTATTCACATTATTTAGCTCAAGAGTTGGAGTATTCTGTAATTTTTATTTTTATGTTTTGTATTTTTTTGTATTATTTTATTTATTACGTTATCCACTTTTTATGCCTTTATTTATTTTTACGTAGTAAAATGTATACAGAAAGCAGAAACGCCTGAAGGTGCTTGACAAGAAGAAGTAACAAAACGTGCAATTGTGTCTGCTAAAGCAGTTTGTTGTCTGAGTGTGTGTAATATGTACATTGTGGTATCTTGTCTGACTGTGTGTAATAAAGTACATTGTGGTATCTTGTCTGACTGTATGTAATAAAGTGCAGTATCGTGTCACATAATATTGCACATTGTAGTAAATTGTCTAAGTTTTTGTTATAATGTACATTGTGGTGTATTGTCTGCGTGTATGCAACGCAGTGCAGGAAAATGTAAAATAAAATGTACATTGCAGTATATTGTCAAACTGTATATAATATTTTACAGTGTCGTTTGAGTGTATGTAATACTGGTCCATGCAGTATATTTTCTGAGTGTATATAACGCTGTACAATGTAATGTATTGTCTGACTGTGTATGTCTTATTGCAAAGTGTAGTATATTGTCTGGCTGTATCGAATATTGGAAAGTGTAGTATATTGTCTGGCTGTATCGAATATTGGAAAGTGTAGTATATTGTCTGGCTGTGTATGTAACTGTACAGTGTGATTTATTGGCTTTATTAGTATTATATTGTACAATGTAGCATATTGTCTGAGGGTATGTAATATTGCACAATGTAGTATAATGTTTAAATGTATGTAATAATTTACGATGTAGTATAGTGTCTGAATATATGTAATATTGCACAATGTATAGTGTCTGATTGTATGTAATATTGTAATATTGTAGTGTCTGATTGTATGTAATATTGTAAAATGCAGTATAGTGTCTAAGTGTATGTAATAATTTACAATGTAGTGAAGTGGCTGAGCGTATGTAATATTGTACAATGTAAAGTGTATGATTGTATGTAATATTGTACAATGTATAGTGTCTGAGTGTATATAATATTGTACAATGTATAGTGTCTGAGTGTATGTGATATTGTACAATGTATAGTGTCTGAGTGTATGTGATATTGTACAATGTATAGTGTCTGAGTGTATGTGATATTGTACAATGTAGTGTAGTGGCTGACGCATGTTATAACTGTATTCATCAAAACACATTGCCTATATATCGATCCGAAATAATATACAATGTATAAAACAATTGTAATACAAGGATGATACAAGCTACCACAACTAAGGGGAATCACACTCAGTTGAGCATAGAATAATTGTATTGCTGCAAATCTGTAAGGAGCAGTAATCTATTAATTGAATCGTATACAATTCAATAGCCAATAGCTGGTTGTATCATTATATTGTGCATTTGCAATATACAGTACATTGCAGTTTGGAAATGTTGAAAATATGTATTTATTTTTTGCACAGATTTGTGGCTATGGTGTCTTTCTAATACACGTGGCTGTACACTGCAGTATTGTAGAACTGCAATAGTAATGATAATGACTAAAAACACAACTCAGATACACAGCAGCCTGGTCTGTCTATTGACTTACTACAAGTGTGTGTTGGGGACACTCCATATGTGCCATCTCCTCTGTCCTTATACAAGTGTCCTCTACACACTGCAGCCCTGTGACCCTGTACCCGCCATCAATAAGATTTCGGAAAATAGTGACCTCGTATCTATTACAACATTACACAATGCAGGCATGTGTGTGTATATATATATATATATATATATATACCAACACAAAACTGTGTCAAATATAAAAGAGTTCCTAGCAGGACTTGGTTCCCCTGATATATGAACAGCCAAAAGTGTGCACTGCAGTACCTGCACACCGCATTGCACAATGCAGATCAACCTGCTGAGCAACACAACACTGCATTGCTTTGTGTGATGGCATTTTACTGCAAAGTGTAATAACACACCATTGTACACAGCTTAAACATCACATTTCATCGAAATCCATTGTAGAAGGAAAAAAAAAACATAATGAAATTGTAACAAAAATAGAATCTTTCTTTGTGATGTGTGTAAAAAAAGCAAAATAATGCACAACTAAACAACTGAAGAAATACAACTAGTTCGTCTGTGTACTAACACGATGTCATATAAAGATTACAACGGACTGTGAAGTGTGTGTAGCAACATATTACTAATGATTCTGTATGTAGCCATATAATACTAATGATTGTGTACAGAAATATATGACCGACGATTTTATACAGCAATATAATCCTAATGATTGTGTGATTATATGTAGCAATATATGTCCAACGTGTGTAGCAATATGATGTGTGTAGCAATGTACGACCAACGATTGTGTGATTGTGTAGCAATGTGTTGCTTGTGATTGTGCGTAGCAATACAACAGGAATAATTGTGTGTAGCAATGTATGACCATTGACCAATGATTGTGCAATTGTGTATAGCAATATAATACTAATGAGTGTGTGACTATGTAGCAATATATTACTTGATTACTTGATATTACGTGATTGTGTGCAGAAATATATGACCAAAGACTGTGTGTATCACTATTACTGATAAATGTGTGACTGTGTATGTCACTGTATAATATATATATATATTATATCACTGATGCTTGTGTAAGTGTGGGCATATCAATTACTGGTGGTCGTGTGATTGTGACTGTGTGTGTGTGTGTATATATATATATATATATATATATATATATATATATATATATATATTACTGATTGTGTAACTGTGTGTACATCTATATATTACTAATGATTGTGTGTGTATATCAATATAATACAAATGATTGTGTGGCTGATATCAGTTTATAACAAATTGTCGTGTGACTGTGTAGTACAATGAAAACCACAATGGTTGTCTTATATCACAAAAATACATAATAACGACACTTGGAATGTATGATCAAAAAAACTTAAAATCACAAAATTATAAAATTCAGATCGCTGATTATAGCACAAATGTTACACACAAACTGCAGTGAAAAAACAGACACACAATAATAAATGTATCGATTTTATCAGCGACTTAGCAGACTGTTGTAACCATGAGATCAATGCACAATGCATGTTTTGAACAATCGGAAAGGTTGATGAAATGTGTGGAGATGTGATGGAGTTCTCTCGCCTTGTACACACAGCAATGCCTGTCTGCACACACACACACACACACACATTACCTCCGCCATTTTTAAAAGCCAAGTAAGGGAACCGCCAGACATTGCCCAGACCCACCGCATAGCCCACCATAGACAGGATAAAATCCAGTTTATTGGACCAATTTCCTCTGGCTTTATTCTCATCTCCTTCATCGTCCTAGAGGGCAGAAATCAGCAGGATTACAACACAACTCTGGGTGACAACTTAACGAATGACAGCTGTCATGTATTATATACTGATCAATGAGTAAGTGACAGCTGTTATCAATAATATTCTGACCTGTGAGTGACAACTGTCATGTATTATAACCTGACCTGTGAGTGACAACTGTCATGTATTATAACCTGACCTATGAGTGAGTTAAAGCTATCATGTATTATATCTAAGTGATAGTTATTATGTGTTATATACATGTCTATAAGTGAGTGGCAGTTGTCCTGGAATAAATCCTGACCTGTGGGTGAGTGACAACTATATTGTTTTATATCCTGACCTGTGAGTGAGTTGGGTGACAGTTATCATGTATTCTATTTGAGTGACAGTTAGCATGTATTATAACCATATCTACGAGTGAGTGACAGTTATCATGTATTATATTCATATCTATGAGTGAGTGACAGTTATCATGTATTATTCATATCTATGAATGACAGTTATCGTGTTATATATCCATATCTAGTGAGTGAATAACATCCATATCTCCCAGCATCAAGTGAGTTGGACCCTGTCGATGTAAAAAAAAAAGTATATATATAGATAGATATCTATAGATATAGATATCTATCTATATCTATATATATACCTATATCTCTATATAGATATATATTTATATAGATATAGTTATATAGTTATATATGTGTATATATAAATATATATAGATATATCTATAAAGATATAAAGATAGATAGATAGATAGATAGATAGATAGATAGATAGATAGATAGATAGATAGATAGATAGATAGATAGATAGATAGATAGATAGATAGAGATATATAGACATGACATCTCTATCTATCTATCTATCTGTCTGTCTGTCTGTCTGTCTGTCTGTCTGTCTATCTATCTATCTATCTATCTATCTAGATATATATATTTTTTTCTAGATAGATACCAGTTGGGAATAATGTCTTTGTACATTGGATTTCACACTTCCTAAGGCTGGCCATACATTATACTTTCGATTTACGAAACCCATGTAATTCGGGGTCAAACCTAAACGCTTTCAATTTGTATGCAATCAGGCAGGCTCTTGCACTACATAGCTGAAGGTAAATCTAAGGGAAATTAAATAAGAAAACTGTATCATGTATGGCCAGCCTAAGACCAGGTAAGTGATACTGCAGGTAAGTGGCTGTAAATGGAAGAAATCAAGGCAAAACTAAACCCTTTAGATCCATTAATATCATCCAATTCCTCCACATGAAATCGTTGTATAACTTCCAATAATAAAATAATGACTTGTAATATTATTTTGGGAAATCCTGCAATGGGTACATTTGGTCATTCCAGACTTTTGATATCTGAGGATAATTAGCATATGAAAAGCCCCAGGAACGTACCTCAGTCAGGCTGCCAGGCAGAACAGACGTGTTGCCATCTGTGCCCAGCACCACCGTGCTCTGGCTCAGGGGCACCCATCCTCCCTTGCCATTGTTCTGCTCCAGGGTGGTCATCCCGAAAGCCTGTTGGCTGTCCCCCTCTGCACTCTGGAGTGGCACAATCCTGCATGGCACCGAGTTGCTCTGCCCGTTGAGGTCAGCCATGACCTGGTTCTTCAAGGGAAAGTTCTCGGCGGAGTCCTTCCTCAGGGAGAAGGTCCCATGGCTCGGGGTGCTGTTGACCTTGCAGGAACCCCCAGTTCTGGAGCGCTCCAGGGCGCAGGGTCTCGTATCTTCTGCTGCAAAGCCCTTGCCATCGTTGGAGGCTGATTGGGACAACCTGGCCAGCTTGGAGGAGGCTTGCAGAGGGAGGCCATTGTCAGGACTTTGCCCGGTGCCTCCAATAAGTCCCGGGCCAGCACCTTCTGGGCTGTTCACTGTCTTCTGCCCCAGCACGTCCATTGGGTTCACGAAGTCCTAAAAAAGAGCAATGATGTCCTTATCACACAAGCCTAGATTTCTGTCCCCTGGAAGCCCAATGCCATCAATTTAGCTCAGTCTGTAATGCCAACACAGCATTTAATGGTTTGTGGGAAGCAGCAGAGCCTTGACTAAGCTTTGTACCCAATGCTATAGGAACATTTAATTATGTTCTAGTCTTAAATTGTTTGTAAGGAACACACAGGCCATGGGGGTGTACAGAGGAGACAAGCCTGGGGATAGAGCATGCAGAATGGTGGGGAGGGAGGGGGGATGCGGGACACCCCCCAGCCTCGTTGGGTTTCATATCACGGCTGGAATAGGCTCCCTGCTCCTCTCACTATTGTACAAAGATTCTTTAATTTTCCGCCCCATTTGCTCTGTGTCACTCTGCAGCACACAACCCTGCCTGATTCTAAAGACAGGCTGCAGATCCAGAGAGGAGAGACTGCAACCCCCCCCCCCTCTCCTTCCCCTGGGTGAGGGCCCCCCCCCCAGGTATTCAGGACAGGTAGGTAGTTACCTTTATAGGAAGCCAGGGATCAGCTGTTTACACTTATTATATATATGACCTATATAGATATATAGTCTATAGATATAAAGGTTATGTAAGAGATATGTCTGATATCAAGAGAGGAGGGGAGGGGGAGAGAGAGAGAGAGAGAGGGTGAGGGAGAGAGGGGGGTAAGGAAGGAGAGAGGCAGAAGGATAAGGAGAGGCAGAGAGACAGAGGATAGAGAATGAGAGACAGTGGATTAGAGGCAGAGAGAGGGGAAGAGAGAAGGAGAGATACAGAGAAAGAATGAGAGAGACAGTGAGAGAAGGAGAGAAAGGGGGGGGGGGAGAGAGAGAAAGAGAGAGAAACACAGAGAAAGAGAGAGAGAAGGAGAGAGACACAGAGAGAATGAGAGAAGGAGAGACAGAGAAAGAGAGACAGAGGGGAGAGAATGAGAGACAGTAAAGTAGAAGCAGAGAGAGGGGAAGAGAGAATGAGAGATACAGAGAAAGAATGAGAGAGACAGAGAGAGAAGGAGAGGGGGGGGGGGGGGCAAAGGGACAGAGGAGTAGAGAGAGAGAAGGAGAGAGAGAGAAGGAGAGAGACAGAGAAGGAGAGACAGAGGGAGAGAGAGAAGGAGAGACGGTGGAGTAGAGGCAGAGAGAGGGGAAGAGAGGAGAGATACAGAGAAAGAATGAGAGAGAGACAGAGAGAGGAGGAGAGAGGGGGCAAAGGGACAGAGGAGGAGAGAGAGGAGAGAGACACAGAGAATGAGAGAAGGAGGGACAGAGAGAGAAAGAGAGACAGAGGCAGAAAGTAAGAGACAGACAGAGACACTTTTTATGAGAGAAGTGAGAGGAGAAGAGATAGAGACTGTGTGTGTGTATGAGAAAGATTAAAATAGAGAGAGGAGGGAAGAAAGAGAGAGAGAGAGAGACCTTTGAGACAGGTAGTAAGAGAGACTGGTGGGATGGAGGAACTACAATAAAATAACAAAGAGAGGGACTGTGTATGGAAGGTAGAGAAAACAGAGACAGAAAGAGACTAGAAAGAAAGAGAGATCCTGGAGAGGAGAGCCTGTATAAGAGAGGGGGTTGAGAAAGATAGAGAGTGAGATAGACTAGTAAGAGAAAGAGGAGGGAAAGGGAGAGATTGTGTGCAGGAAAAGTAGAGAAAACAGACAGAAAGAGAGAGAGGAAAAGAGAGAGAGAGAGAGAGAGAGAGAGAGAGAGAGAGAGAGAGAGAGAGAGAGAGAATGCGTTGGACAGAGATGGGCAGACAATCTCAAAACATTTTACATATAGAAACTTAATTCAAAATGTTGCTAAATAGTTCCATTGTTTTCTAAGTTCTGTCTATAGCAATCTACACAATTATTTGCTAGAAAGAGATAAAAATATAATTTTGTAGTTAAAAAATAAAAAAATAGGATAGACAGACATGGCAATAGGTCAAACAGTCCTTTCAGCAAGCATAGTTTAAAAAAAAAACATAAAAAATGGTTCAGCACCATGGACAGCCCCCCGAGTACAGGCAGATATTGGGGTCGGGTTCAGCACCATGGACAGTCCCCTGAGTACAGGCAGATATTGGGGTCGGGTTCAGCACCATGGGGAGCCCCCTGAGTACAGGCAGATATTGGGGTCGGTTCAGCACCATGGACAGTCCCCTGAGTACATACAGATATTGGGGTCGGGTTCAGCACCATGGACAGTCTCCTAAGTACAGGCAGATATTGGGGTCGGGTTCGGCACCATGGACAGTCCCCTGAGAACAGGCAGATATTGGGGTCGGTTTCAGCACCATGGATAGTCCCTGAGTACAGGCAGATATTTGGGTCGGGATCAGTACTGGGGACAGTCCCCTGAGTACAGGCAGATATTGGGGTCGGGTTCAGCACCATGGACAGTCCCCTAAGTACAGGTAGATATTGGGGTCGGGTTCAGCACCATGGACAGCCCCCTGAGTACAGGCAGATACTGGGGTCGGGTTCAGCACAAGGGGATAGCTTTAGAATGAGGTGACCCCCCCAGTTCACAGGTCTCCCCACTCACCTCTCTCCAGGAGTGCATCAACAGCAGATAAATCCACACAGCCGACTCGGAAAGAATGAATTGGCTGCTGAGAGCAGGCTAGGCTTCTATAGCTTGCTGGAATAGAGTAGGCTTTGCGTCAGTACAGAACAAGGTGCCCTTCCTGTGACATTTTCTTGATAATAAGAGTTTGATAAATCATTACTTTTACATTCACTTCTTAAAGGGACCGCGTCCTCCCATATCCCAGCGAGCTGTCAGTCATCCTGGAGATGGCGTAGTTAATGTGACTCATAGGAGGGTGGGGGGATCAGTAATTAGAGAGGGCACGCCAGGACCACGTCCTTTTGCATTAAATACTCAGCCAGCAATGAGTCCCTGTCAGCTCCAGTATGTTCTTTATTCACTTTGCATTCACGTGCTATGTGTGTCCTGCTGGGACTCTGCAGGGACTGGACTGCCAGGCTCAGTGCCACATAGTCCTGCTGCAATCTGCTTCTGCAGGGCTGAGATATCTACAAAGGGTTAAAGGGTGAATATTCGGAGCTTCTCTGTGCTTAGAAATTCTCTAATTAGCTAATTAAAAGGATTTACTATTCACTTTACTAGTCACTCATATATACTGGGATGTGCCAAGGACTTTATAGTTCACAGACGTGTCTTATCACTTAATAAAGAGCTCAAAGTTGTATATAAGATTGGCATGTCTATGATAGAACGATATATAGATAGATGGCTGGATATAGATAGATAGATAGATAGATAGATAGATAGATAGATAGATAGATAGATAGATAGATAGATAGATAGATAGATAGATAGACATAACGTGAATATAGATACATAAATAGATGCATACATATATAAATGTAATAAATAGATGAATACATATATGGATATATAGATAGACAGACAACTATATACATACTGTACATACATTAAAACATACATACATACAATAATACATTAATAGATAGATAGATAGATAGATAGATAGATAGATAGATAGATAGATAGATAGATAGATAGATAGATAGATAGATAGATAGAGAGATAGATAGATTTAATACATAGATAGATGGATATATATATGTACAGATAAACAGATAGCAATATATATACTGTACACATTAAAACATAGATACACACAATATACATATATATATATGAATATAAATACATATATAAGTTAAATAAAATTGATACATAAATATATATATATATATATATATATATATATATATATATATATATATATATATATATATATATATATATATATATATATAAACATATAAAGCAAATCTCTATTCGGGGTATGGAGGTTATGTAGTATTTGGGGAGCTCTCCGTCGTACTGAAGTAAGAGGAAATGCCCATTTACCTTTATATTATCTATATATACAATTTACATTTTTTATGTAATACCTGTACGGCCCATTTTGATTTTTTCAGCTGTTTCAGATTATTTATGTTCTCAACATTTTATTTCACCGCCTTTTTCTGGTTTTAGTTGCTAATTTTAAGGATCAGACAATAGTAATCCTTTTTATTATTAGTGGTATTTTTATGCTTCTTTATGGATTGTTTCCTTCCCAGCACAGCGTTAAAAATATATAAATGTATCAATTTCGTTTCCTTCTTATTGTAAGAAAATGTTATCCGTGAGTGAGAAGTAAAAGGAAATTCACCACGAAGAGTGCTAAAATCCCAGGAACCGACATGTGTAAAGAAGAGCAGATTTATCCGACCAAACGGGGAACTCAGACGGATATATCCGATCAAAGTCATTTTACAAATGATAGAATTTATTTTCCAAAGATGTGTAATTTTCTGATATTACCAATAATATACAAACGTACCTACATAATATATATATATATTTTTTTTAACTAATTAAAAAATATGGATAGTTTAGATATGAATTCATCTATCTATCTATCTATCTATCTATCTATCTATCTATCTATCTATCTATCTATCTATCTATCTATCTATCTATCTATCTATCTATCTATCTATCTATCTATCTATCTATCTATCGATCGATCTATCGATCGATCTATCTATCTAAATAGATAGATAGATAGATATACATATTAATGTGTGTGTGTCAGCATTGAAGTGGTTAACACTTTTCTCCTATTTTATTTGAACGCTGACTCATTAAAACCAGGATTTGCGTCACTTGCTGTCCCAGCAAAACGACTCAATATCTTTTTTTTCTTTAAAGTGACATTAATAAGAGGCTACACTACCAACTGCATTTACTATAAAAAGTGACGTCACAGATATTTAACCCTCTGCCTGCCAGAGAGCCCTCAGCCTCATGTGCTGATATTGGTCATTATCAGTATACACGGCTCTCTGTGGGTAATTGAAATCCTGTGCTCAATGATGGGGGGGCAAGTACATGGAAAGTGTCTGATCTAGTCACTGCAGGCTGTTATTGTATACAATATTGTATGTATATAGGGAGAAGGTGCAGTAGGAGCTTCTATGGAGAGAGAGAGGGGGTCATAGAGGAAAAAAATAGAATAAAGAGAGTTATGGGAAAGAGAGAGAGAAGGAAAACATGGGGGAAAAAAGGACTGGGAGGAAAAAAAAAAGAAAGGTGTGGGGATGTGTGAGAGAAATAAAGAGACTGATAAAGAAGAGAGGGATAGGGTCAAAGAGAGAGGGAGAGAGAGAAAAAGAAAGAAAGAAAGAAAGAATAGATTGTAGAGGTAAAAAAAGAAAATGAGAGACTTCTATTCTATTTTCAGATTCTGAAAATTTGTGGGGTTTGCTTTTTGACCTTAAAGCAATCCTATGAATTTTGGGGATAAGTAATAACTTCTGTGGCCTTTGGTATACAAATACTCTAATGCCCCGTACACACGAGCGGATTTTCCATTGGAAAAAACTTGGATGGTTTTTCCGACGGAATTCCGCTCAAGCTTGGCTTGCATACACACGGTCACACAAAAGTTCTCTGAATTTTCGACCATCAAGATTACGGTGACGTACAACACTACGACGAGCTGAGAAAATGAAGTTCAATGCTTCTGAGTCGAATTGTTTCCGAGCATGCGTAGGAATTTTGCACGTCGGAATTTGTACAGACAATCGGAATTTCAGATCGGAACTTTTTCCGACCGAAAAATAGAGAACCTGCTCTCAATCTTTTGCTGGCGGGAACTCCTGTTATTACCTGCGGGTTTGGTGTGCTTTCTGAAACGACCAAAACTGCTAAATGCAGGAGTTTTGGTGACTTCCAGAAAGTGCAAAAATAGAAGTCTATGGCAAAGTGCAGCTAACCTGCAAGAAAGCCACAGATGCACTGTGCTGCACCTGCGGTGCCGGCAAACCACAGCGCATCCATGTGAAAGCAGCCTGAGGCCTCTTTCACACGATCGGTCCGTTCGGGTCCGCCTGTCTATTTTTCAGGCGGACCCTATCGGACACTACCTTCACCTCTATGGAGCGGCAGGCACAAACATACCTGTGTCAATTTACACTCGCCAACCTCCAATCCGATCCACTAACAAAAACAGAAGGGGATCCATCCCCTTCCGTCTGAATGGATCGGATCAGAGGGACCATGGAGCTGTCACTCACCCGCTCCGCTTACTATGGCCCATGACCGTTCAACCTCATCAAGTCGCTTAAAGCGTAACTCCGCTTTTGTTGAGAAAAAAACATCCCCCCCCCCCACACCCGGGTGATCTGTGTACATTGCAAGGATTATAACAACCTTTGTTGCAGATTCCTACCTTTTGTTATTCTGAAGAAATACATGTGTGTTTGTCTGTGCCTCTGTGCTCAGTGGGTCTAATGGGAGTGGTTTCATAATTATCAGTCAGCTGTGGCAGCTGCAGGGCACTAATGAGGAAAGCTGCTGGGCTTGCATCCCCTTAGACGTGTTCCTATAGTAATTTCAGGGGATGCCTGAAATCTGACTTGTATCTTAGGCAGACTTCTGGGAAAATTGGTGAGCCAATCACACAAGCAGGAAACTATGTTTCTGGGGAGTGGTCAGTACACATTCTGTGTACAGAACAACTCCATGTAGCCATATTTCACTGCATTTATAGAAAATTACAGCAGCTGCAGATTGAAAAGGAAAGGTAATTTTTAATAACATTCGATTACAATATGACTTGTATTGCAACTGTACACGCTATAATATTCTTTCTTTATTTGCTATTTGTTTTCCCCACGAAAGTGGAGTTACACTTTAAGTAGCCCTCGGTCTTCAAAAGGTTGGGCACCCATGGCTTAATCACTTCGGGTCTGCTCCATAGCAGTTTTACTACTAGAGGGAGGCACCTGTGCACCGGATCACGTATATATACATAAATATATACATTCACATGTATATATAGTTACATAGTTACATAGTTAGTCAGGTTGAAAAAAGACACAAGTCCATCCAGTTCAACCTTAAAAACAATAAATAAAATAGAAAGAAAGAAAGAAAGAAAGAAAGAAAGAAAGAAAGAAAGAAAGAAAGAAAGAAAGAAAGAAAGAAAGAATAGATATAGATAAATAAAGAGACTGACATATACATAAATATAAATAAATATAAATATACATGTGAATGCAGGAGTTTTGGTGCGCTTCCAGAACATGCAATAATAGAAGTCTATGGCAAAGTATACTTTATATATGTGATCCTGCTCTTCCAGGCAGGGTGAGCAGATGCGCACCGATGGCGGATCGCTCCCGCTGTGATTACACTGGGAGTCCAGCAGCGGGTACCGCGGAACTGACGTCTGCCGGCACCTGCCGATTATTTCGGTACACAGGCAGGACGGCGATCTGCCAGTAGGGAAGGCATGGATCCTGTGTTTCTGCAAAGCATGGACAAGGATCCATGCCTTCCACTAGTAAAAGCACCTCCCACACAGTACTCAAAATCAGTGGCTAGGCACACAGTTAGCCCTTTGATCACCCCTGAAGGTAACCCCTTCTAGCCAGTGTCATTAGTACAGTGACAGTGCATGTTTTTTTTTAGCACTGATCACTGTTTTAGTGTCAATGGTCCCCAAAAAGTGTCAAAAGTTTCAGTTAGTGTCCAAATTGTCCGCCACAATATTGCAGTCCCGCTATATAACAAAAGAATAAATTAGATTTTTTGCATTACTCAAGTGTATGTTGTCTTAAAAGTCCCAATGAAGGGGGATTTCTCTTTTTCTTAATCGCAGTCCCGCTATAGGTCACTGATCGCCGCCATTACTAGTAAAAAATAAAATTCCATAAATCTATCCCATAGTTTGTATAACTTTTGCACAAACCAATCAATATATGCTTATTGGGATTTTTTTTAAACAAAAATATGTAGCAGAATACACATTGGCCTAAATTGATGAAGAAATTCTATTTTTTCAATTTTTTTTTTATGGAAATGTTTTATAGCAGAAAGTAAAAAATAATGTTTTATTTTTTTAATTTTCATTCTTTTTTTGTTTATAGCGCAAAAAATTAAAACTGCAGAGGTGATCATATACCACCAAAAGAAGGGGGGGAACACATCAATTTCATTTGTGTACAGTGTAGCACGACCGTGTAATTGTCAGTTAAAGTAACACAGTGCCATATTCCAAAAAATGGCCTGGTCATGAAAGAGAGGGGGGTAGATTTTCCGGAGGGCAAGTGGTTAATCAGTTACCCTCAAGCTTACAAACATCAAACATAGAAAAGTGGCAGAAAAATACAGAGTAGTCCATTGAGTCTGCCCATTTTTTTTGTTTGTTTTTTGTTTGTTTTTTTATTGTTTTTTTTTTGTTAACTTTGTTGTCTGAGTATAGATCTATGTGTGTTCCAAGTATGTTTGAAGCCATTTACTGATGATTGTCTTACTACCTCTGCTGGTAGTTTATACAATTTCAGTAAAATAATACTTTTTAGGATTAGTTTTGAACTTTCCTCCAGTTTGAGGTCATGTCCCCGTGTTCTTGATTTTAACTGCCCCCCCCCCCCCCCCCGAACCCCATTCACCCCTTGATGTATTTAAAGGTTAACTTGCAGAATTCCTTCGTGGATGGGGCCTGCGTTTGATGGAATCTGCTTTGCGGAATATTTATAATATAATATATTAATATAATATAATATACTTGTTCTTCCAAGTCTACAAAACAAGGAAACCAGCACACAACGGTCTTTTCTGCATTTTGGTTTTGGCTTCATTTTAAAGTCGCGGCGATACAGCAGCATTTCGTTGCTCTCCGTGAGGACTGAGCATGGGGGACATGTGGTGGGATAATGAGACAATTTAGTGAATTCCCATTTACCAAAGACAATGAAGTGACAGAGTGTAAAATGAATGACCCCCAGAGACAGAGGCCGGCCATTATCTCCGGAACACAGGAGGACAACCAATAATAATAATGATCGCACCGATGATGATAATGGGAAGATGTTTTCAGTGATATTCATCTTGCAGAGTAGACAGGTCTTCTGTGTAAGAAGGGAATTTTATCCATGGCCATATGGAAAATAAATCCTATTTATTACAATCCGATAATTAAAGGACCAGAAAAGCCAAAATGTAAACCATTGATAGGATAACTTCCAGAAGTATGTTGAAGGACCAGTTCACCCAGTTTGGAAAGCTTAGTAACCTGCAGGCTTGTTTTAACTCTTACATACAAAATTGAATTGAGGCTCTATGTCCTGTCTGCTCTTATCCTAGATGGTAGATATAGAACTTCACACAAACTGGTGGTAAGAGATACTAGAGGAACCTGCTTGAGGTGCTTCTTTCACTGTGGATTATTTAGACCATGCATCTTTGGTACTGGGGGAGAAATAGTGCCCCACCATTGATGTCAGTGGGAGGAATAGTGCCCCATCATGAGTATCAGTGGGAGGAATAGTGCCCCATCATGGGTATCAGTGGGAGGAATAGTGCCCCATCATGGGTATCAGTGGGAGGAATAGTGCCCCATCATGGGTATCAGTGGGAGGAATAGTGCCCCATCATGGGTATCAGTGGGAGGAATAGTGCCTCCTTGTTGGTTTCAATAGGAGGAATGGTGTCCTATGGTTGGTGGCAGTGGGAGGAATAGTGTCCCGTTGTTGATGCCAGTGAGAAGAATATCTCAAAGAAAATATAAATAACACTGCGCTAACCCAATGTGAAAAGCAGCTACATAAAATATGACCAATATTGTAAACAGAAGTAAAAGTGAAATGCAGCGCTAAAAATGATAACCAATGGTAAAAGGCACATCAGACATGGTGACCATTACCAATATATACATAGCTGAAACACATGAAGCATAATACCAAAAAATTGAATATAGACGGGATATAGTAAAGTCCCAATGTATGGCTATGAATCTGATTGTCAGGAGCCAGGGAGCGTCTCCGCTCGCCGGGCTCTGGTGCGCATGCGCACGGGACGGGCGCTTCGCCGCACACCCGTCCGCGGCCTGATGGTGCGGCGCGCGCGGGTGCACGGCGGTCCTCGTGTGCGCGCCGTCGCCCGTGCGGGTGCCCGGTAGCGCGTCACACTGACGCGCTCGCCGGGCAGGGAGACTATATCTGACGGCTCCAGCGCCCAGTCGGGTTGCTGGTTTGTCGTCAGCTCTCCCTGTTCCCTGTGCCTGTGTTTAACCTTGTGATCTGCCTGACTTGTGTACCGAACCCTTAGCTTGCCTGAAATACTACTCCCTCGGATTGCCCTGTACCTATCTGCCTGCTCTGTGTACTGAACCCTGGACTGTTAACCACTACTCTGCTGGACTATCCTGTTAATAACCTGCCTGATCTGTGTACCAAACCCCTGGCCTGTTTAACTACTACTCTGCTGGACTATCCTGATAATACCTGCCTGATCTGTGTACCGAACCCTGGCCTGTTTAACCACCACGCTGCTGGATCACTTGATACCCTGTTTACCGCCTGCTTGATCCCTAACCCATGCTTGCATTTCAGCTCTGCTTCTGCGGATCCCAGGACACCCGCTTCCAGCCTAGGTACCCACTATCCACCGGAAGCCCGTGCCTCCGCGTGCCCTCAGCCTTCCGTACCCATTTCGGGGGTCTGGGTGCGCGTGGTCGTAAGGGCGAGCCGCTCTCGGCATCTCGGCCTCGGTGAGTATTTGTCCGTGACAGTACAAACCAGCCAGATGTCCGAGGCCGACAGAGCGCGCTCTCCTCTGGAGATCCTGTGCCAACAAGTATCTACCCTCGCTGACTCCGTACAGAAGTTACAAGAAGGTTATACACAAATTGATAACCGTCTTCAGCAGATTACCGGGTCACTACCCTCCGCAGCCGCAGCTCCTGCACCCAGCAGTGGGGGTTCGCTTCCCCAAGCTCCGGCCAATCCCACTGTTGTCATGGCTCTTCCTGAGCCCAGGGTCCCTACACCTGAACGGTTCTCGGGGGACCGCAAGAAGTTTAGGGCCTTTAAAAACGCTTGTTCCCTCTACTTCGCTCTTCAGCCGAGAACTTTCTCCTCGGAAATCGTCAAGGTGGGGTTTGCGATTTCCTTGCTATCCGAAGAACCCCAGGCTTGGGCCCACAGCTTAATGGAACAGAGCAGTCCTGCCCTGAACACTATCGAGGCCTTCTTTGAGAGCATGACCCAGCTCTACGATGATCCGCAGCGTATGGCTACAGCTGAAGCTATCTTGCACCATCTGTCCCAAGGAAGAAGACCTATTGAGGACTATACTGTGGAATTCCGTAAGTGGGCGGCCGATACAAATTGGAACGAGCCGGCCCTACGTTATCAATACCGTCAAGGCTTGTCCGAGTTACTCAAAGACGAGTTAGCTAGGATGGAAACCCCTGCTTCACTAGAGGAACTCATTCAAGCAGCTACGAAGCTAGATCGGCGTCTTCGGGAGCGGCGCTCAGAACGGTTTCAGTTGCCACGCCCCACCTGGGCGTCGCCAAGGCCTCACTCCACAGTATCCTCAACCTCATCTTCAGCTACCGCTGCATCGGTCCCTGAGGTCGAACCAATGCAGCTTGGCTTGGTCCGAGGTCCGTTAACCTCCGAAGAGAAGCAGCGCAGGCGACAGTCTAACCTATGCCTCTACTGCGGAGGAACCGGACACTTCCTACGCAGCTGCCCGATCAGGCCCAGTAAGTTCCTTCAGTCAAATGTGTTGAACTATCCAAACAATAACATTCCCAAGGCTTATGTGATGTTGTTTATTTCTCTACAGCTTCCGGAAAAGGAGACTCGCTTGCAGGCCATCATTGATTCCGGAGCATGCAGTTGTTTCATAGATTCTGCTTTGGCGCATAGTTTGAAGATTCCTTTACAAACTAAAGAGCAGGATCTACAAATACATTTGGCCGACGGATCTCTTCCTCGCTCAGGTCCCATCACCCAGGAGACCCAACCTATTTCAGTAATCACAGATTCCGGCCACCGGGAGTTCTTACGGCTTGACTTAATTCATTCACCAATCTTTCCCGTCATACTTGGCCTACCCTGGTTACAGGCTCACGATCCACAAATTAGATGGAGTACCAAGACAGTATCCTTCTCCTCTCAGTATTGCTCTCAGCACTGCCTGCTCCCGGATCCCAAAGTTTGCGCCACAATGGTGGCACCACCAGGCAATCTCCAACACGTCCCCTCCGAGTACCTTGAGTTTCAAGAGGTCTTCAGTAAACAGATGGCTGACCGCCTACCACCTCACCGGGCCTACGACTGTCCAATTGACCTTCTTCCTGGATCCGAGATTCCATTCGGCCGGATATTTCCTCTTTCAGAAACCGAGCTGGAGGCTCTAAAACAGTATATAGACGAAAACCTTGAGAAAGGCTTCATCCGCCCTTCATCTTCACCCGCCGGAGCGGGTATCTTTTTCGTTGGGAAAAAAGACGGTACCTTAAGACCCTGCGTAGATTATCGACAGCTTAACAACATCACAATTAAGAACCGGTATCCGTTACCGCTCATTCCCGAGTTATTCCAGAGGTTCCGATCAGCTAAGGTGTTCTCTAAACTTGATCCCCGAGGGGCCTACAATCTCGTCAGGATCAGGGCTGGAGATGAATGGAAGACGGCTTTTAGATCCAGATTCGGGCACTTCGAGTATTTAGTGATGCCATTCGGACTCTGCAATGCTCCAGCCACCTTTCAACATCTAGTGAATGACATATTCCGACAATATTTAGATGACTTCCTTGTTGTATATCTGGACGATATTCTTATCTTCTCCCCTACGCTAGAGATGCACAAGAGGCACGTTAAAAAGGTTCTTGCCATTCTTCAACAACACAAGCTATACCTGAAAGCTGAAAAGTGCGAGTTCGAGAAATCAACCATACAGTTCCTGGGATTCATACTTTCAACCAATGGGGTCGCAATGGACCCACAAAAGATTCAGGCAATTCAAGAATGGCCGGCCCCATCTAACAAGAAAGGAGTACAGAGGTTTATAGGATTCGCCAATTTCTATCGGAAATTTATTGTTGGATTCTCGGCCATCGTGGCACCTATTACCCAATTAACCCGGCAACACAGTCCTTTTCAGTGGTCCACAGCTGCTCAAGAGGCTTTCCTTAAGTTAAAGAAATTGTTCAGTTCCGCTCCAATTCTCTGCCATCCTGACCCGACTCAACCCTTCGTACTGGAGGTGGACGCATCGGAAATCGCAACTGGAGCAATTCTCTCCCAGAGACAGGGACCAAAGGCCATCCTACACCCGGAAGCTTTCGCTTCCAGGAAACTCAGTCCACCGGAACTCAACTACGATGTGGGTGACAGGGAGCTGCTGGCTATAAAGTTCGCTTTAGAGGAATGGAGGTATCTGCTGGAGGGGGCAGTACATCCGGTCATGATCTTTACGGATCACAAGAATCTCGAGTACCTCAGAACAGCAAGACGATTAAAACCCCGCCAAGCCCGTTGGGCTCTCTTCTTTTCACGCTTCAATTTCCATATAGCATACAGACCTGGGGCAAAGAACGGGAAGGCCGATGCCCTTTCGCGGATGTTTTCCGCAGACTCTCAAATACCAACACCCAGCACGATCCTCTCTCCTCAAAATTTCCTCGGATTAACTCAGGCAGACTTAATATCATCCATCAAATTTTCATCAGGCGCATGTACAGAACCAGTAGTGCATTCCTTGAAAAGATACGAAGATGTCTTCTGGATTAAAGGAAAAATATTTGTACCACAAGTGACTCGGCCCTTAGCCCTTCAGATGTGTCATGATCACAAGATGGCAGGACATTTTGGGAATAAGAAAACGGCTGAACTTCTTTTTCGTTCTTTTTGGTGGCCAGGATGGAGGAGGGATTGTAAAGAATATGTGGCGTCCTGTTCCCTGTGCCAGCGGAACAAGGGCCAAAACACCAAATCCTGGGGTCTGCTCAGACCTTTGCCCATCCCGGAACGACCATGGGCTGATGTGTCCATGGATTTCATTGTTGACCTACCCATCTCAGAGAATTTTTCCACCATCCTTGTCGTTGTCGACCGCCTTTCCAAGATGGCCCATTTTCTGCCTATGAGGGGTACTCCCTCTGCCGTAGACACAGCCAACATTTTTCTAAAAGAGGTTGTTAGGCTCCATGGGATACCAAGGAGCATCGTGTCGGACAGAGGCGTCCAATTCACGTCCAAATTCTGGAAGGAACTCTGCAAGGCACTGGGTATCAACATTTGTCTTTCTTCGGCCTATCATCCCCAAAGCAATGGCCAGACGGAGAGGACCAACCAATACCTCCGCTGCTTCTGCTCGGGTTCTCAGGATAATTGGGCGAGCCTCCTCTCCTACGCTGAATTTGCGTACAATAACTCAATTCATGCCTCTACCAACCAGACTCCCTTCTGGACCAATTGCGGGTTCCATCCCACGTCCTTTGCTAACAATATTCCTGAAACGGCAGTCCCTGCAGTCCAGGATAGGATAACTTCGTTGCAATCTAACTTTCAGAGAATTCAAGACACATTACGCAAAACCCAGGAGGACTACAAGAAACAGTACGACCGGGGCAGAAAGGCAAACCCAAAGCTTGACTTAGGAGACGAGGTCTGGCTGTCCACCGTTAATCTGAGATTACCACTGCCATCTCGAAAGCTTGGACCTAAATTCATTGGGCCTTTTCAAGTCAGGAGGATCATCAACCCTGTGGCTGTCGAGTTGGCACTTCCCAAGACATATCGGATTCATCCCGTTTTCCATGTGTCACTATTGAAGCCTGTGGTGCCTAGTCCTTTTCCGGGAAGAAGAGAGCCTCCTCCTCCGCCAGTCAGAATCGATGGCGAGAATGAATTCGAAGTGGAATCCATTCTAGGTTGTAGGAAGAGGGGCAGGCAGCTACAGTACCTGATTCAATGGAAGGGGTATCCACCTGAAGATAATTCTTGGGAGCCCGCTAGGAATCTGCACGCTCCACAGTTAATTCAAACGTTTCATCAAGATCATCCAGAATTGATGGCCAGCCTTGGCGTCCAGTGTCTGCCCGTAGGAGGGGGGCACTGTCAGGAGCCAGGGAGCGTCTCCGCTCGCCGGGCTCCGGTGCGCATGCGCACGGGACGGGCGCTTCGTCGCACACCCGTCCCCGGCCTGATGGTGCGGCGCGCGCGGGTGCACGGCGGTCCTCGTGTGCACGCCGTCGCCCGTGCAGGTGCCCGGTAGCGCGTCACACTGACGCGCTCGCCGGGCAGGGAGACTATATCTGACGGCTCCAGCGCCCAGTCGGGTTGCTGGTTTGTCGTCAGCTCTCCCTGTTCCCTGTGCCTGTGTTTAACCTTGTGATCTGCCTGACTTGTGTACCGAACCCTTAGCTTGCCTGAAATACTACTCCCTCGGATTGCCCTGTACCTATCTGCCTGCTCTGTGTACTGAATCCTGGACTGTTAACCACTACTCTGCTGGACTATCCTGTTAATAACCTGCCTGATCTGTGTACCAAACCCCTGGCCTGTTTAACTACTACTCTGCTGGACTATCCTGTTAATAACCTATATAACCAGGTGAACTGCGCTAGCAACTATGTATAAATAAGATATACCACATCAGAATAGACTAAAAAACACAAATAGTGAATATAAAGGTGTCGCAAATAGTGAATATAAAGGTGTCAAAGAACTGGACATGCACCCTGTGCAACACACCCAATTTAGTGTGAGAGTGCACAGGAGTGCACTACCAGAACCACAAGACCTTCAATATAATAAATGTGATAGATCAATTCTTGTGCATAATGCTGCACAATGATAGAAAATGACAACGGGAGCGTACAAAAGTGCACTCCCTGGGTGAAAACCTTCACTGCAATAAAAATCAATTGGTGTGCATATTAGACAGGTGTGAACTATAAAAAGACAAAAATAGCGGTTGACGTAACACTAGTGTAAGGAAGAGAAATAAAACAAATATACTCTCAAAAAATTCACAATCAAAAATGACTTATGGAGCGATCCCCTCAGGAAATGCCAGGTGGGATAGTAAAATCATGAAATGTCAGCAATAACCAAATTGCAAACAGAGAAACGTAACTAATGGTTAAAACCCCTTCATGGGAGAAGCAATAGGCAGACTTCCAGCTTTTTCATCCTTATGATCAAACAGGGCTGATGGTATAACAATGTTGAAATTGCTTGGAAGAAACCCCAAAGCTCGCGTTCCACCAAAAGAGAAAGGAGAAGCATATAGCATAAAACCTTAGGATACCAAGGGGTCACCTGCGCATATATGCGCTACTCACGGGACCGGTATGCAGAGCAGGCATTCAGATATTTGGTCGGTTCGCCGCTCTCCGGCGTGCGTTCCACCAACACCAGGAAGTGATGTCACTGGTAGCAAATCAGGCAGACGTGGACAGGATGTTGCGTCGACGCGTTTCGCCCCTCCCCCAGGGCGTTATCAAAGTTAATAACCTGCCTGATCTGTGTACCAAACCCCTGGCCTGTTTAACTACTACTCTGCTGGACTATCCTGATAATACCTGCCTGATCTGTGTACCGAACCCTGGCCTGTTTAACCACCACGCTGCTGGATCACTTGATACCCTGTTTACCGCCTGCTTGATCCCTAACCTCTGCTTGCATTTCAGCTCTGCTTCTGCGGATCCCAGGACACCCGCTTCCAGCCTAGGTACCCACTATCTACCGGAAGCCCGTGCCTCCGCGTGCCCTCAGCCTTCCGTACCCATTTCGGGGGTCTGGGTGCGCGTGGTCGTAAGGGCGAGCCGCTCTCGGCATCTCGGCCTCGGTGAGTATTTGTCCGTGATACTGATACAAGAGAGTCCCAAACATAGGATAAATATGAATGTTGGACTGATGTAGAAATCTTCTCTTGTATATCATGAGTTGTACGATCATGGGAAGTGAATAGATGGAATACGCTTACCAGCAGGAGTGGATTCGGATGCCGGTGACACTGAATCAAACAGGCTCTGAGATCCTTAATGGATGCCCCTGTTGAAGTCCATGTGGACAAAACGCGTCGGGTGAGCCTTACTCTTTCCTACACTTAATTTTATTGTTTTACACGTGATCACGTTTTTATATCGTTTGTTGATTATTGGTTATATCCAATAAAATACGTCATTTGATCTGCACTATTGGCGCCCTATCTATCTTTTTGGGAACCATCCATGCTCTGGAGACTTGTTTGTGGCGGAGAATTCCCCCTCGGGCTTCTGAACGGACAGTCATGACGTGGACCATAGAGGATAGATCCGAGATTTCCAGGACCAACCATCGTCCAACCATCGTCCATTAAGGACCTCAGAGCCTGTTTGATTCAGTGTCACCGGCATCCGAATCCACTCCTGCTGGTAAGCGTATTCCATCTATTCACTTCCCATGATCGTACAACTCATGATATACAAGAGAAGATTTCTACAACAGTCCAACATTCATATTTAGCCTATGTTTGGGACTCTCTTGTATCAGATTCATAGCCATACATTGGGACTTTACTATATCCCGTCTATATTAAATTTTTTGGTATTATGCTTCATGTGTTTTAGCTATGTATATATTGGTAATGGTCACCATGTCTGATGTGCCTTTTACCATTGGTTATCATTTTTAGCGCTGCATTTCACTTTTACAGTGAGAAGAATAGTTCCCCATCATTGGTGTCAGTGGGAGGAATAGTGCCCTGTTGGTGTCAGTGGGAGGAACAGTGCCCCATCATTGGTGTCAGTGGGAGGATTAGTGCTCTGTTGTTGGTGTCAGTTGGAGGAAGAACGCCCATTGTTAATGTCAGTATGAGGACTAGTGATCTGTTATTGGTGTCAGTGGGAGTAATAGTTCCCCCATGGTTGATGTTAGTGGGAGGAATAGTGCCCCATCGTTCGTGTCAATGAGGGAGATAGTGCCCCATGATTGGTGTCAGTGGGAGGAAAAGTGTCCTGTTGTTGATGCCAGTGAGAAGAATAGTGCCCCATCATTGGTGTCAGTGGAGAGGAATAGTGCATTGTTGTTAGTGTCAGTGGGAGGAATAGTGCCCTGTTGTTGGTGTCCTTGGGAGGAATAGTGCCCCATCATTGGTATCAGTAGGAGGAATAGTGCCCCATAATTGGTGTCAGTGGGAGGAATAGTGCCCCATCATTGGTGCCAGTGGGAGGAAAAGTGTCCTGTTGTTGATGCCAGTGAGAAGAATAGTGCCCCATCACTGGTGTCATTGGGAGGAATAGTGCCCCATCATTGGTGTCAGTGGGAGGAATAGTGCCCCATCATTGGTGTCATTGGGAGGAATAGTGCCCCATCATTGGTGTCATTGGGAGGAATAGTGCCCTGTTGTTGGTGTTAGTGGGAGGAATAGTGCCCCATAGTTGGTACCAGTGGGAGGAATAGTGTCCTATCATTAGTATTAGTGGGAGGAATATGGTCCATTGTTGAGGTCAGTAGCAGGAATAGTGTCTTGTATCAGTGGGAGGAAAAGTGCCCCAAGGACCAGATAAAGGCAACCAAAGGCCCACATCCGGCCCCTGGGCCGTAGTTTGGAGACCAATGATTTAGATTACACATACCATATTATGGTCAAACACCAGAAACTGTTAGTATGCCACCTCTATGAGCGATTGGACTTAACGAGGGATCTAAAGGACTATTTATAATTTTTGCATAAATATATTTCTACACATTTGTTGCGTTTTGCTGCCTTTTTATCTGTGCGGCTAGATACCCAGAGTAACATCCCGTTGTTCCCCAGATCTCTCTGGAAGGGATAACTCACTCATCCATGTCTCTATGGACCTTGCTTTGTGCACTGGTCTCAATCATTAGGTGGAAGGGGGATTTTGGTGAGGGGTTGTTTTTCAGGGGTTGGGCTTGGCCCCTTAGTTTCAGTGAAGGGAACTCTTAAGGCGTCAGCATACCAAGACATATTGGACAATTTCATGCTCCCAACTTTGTGGGAACTGTTTGGGGATGGCCCCTTCCTGTTCCAACATGATGCACACCAGTGCACAAAGCAAGGTCCATAAAGACATGGATGAGCGAGTTTGGGGTGGAGGAACTTGACTGGCCTGCACAGAGTCCTGACCTCCACTCCATAGAACACCTATGGGATGAATTAGAGCGCAGACTGCGAGCCAGGCCTTCTCATCCAACATCAGTGCCTGACCTCACGAATGCACTTCTGGAAGAATGGTCAAACATTCCCATAGACACACCCCTAAGCCTTGTGGACAGCCTTCCCAAAAGAGTTGAAGCTGTTATAGCTGTAAAGGGTGGGCCAACTCCATATTGAACCCTACAGACTTATGCCCCGTACACACGGTCGGATTTTCCGATGGACATTGTCCGATCGGAGCGTGTTGTCGGAAATTCCGACCGTGTGTGGGCGCCATCGGACATTTTCTATCGGATTTTCCGACACACAAAGTTGGACAGCAGGAGATAAAATTTTCCGACAACAAAATCCGATCGCGTCAATTCCGACCGCGTGTGGCCTGTTCCGACGCACAAAGTGCCACGCATGCTCAGAAGAAATTCCGACACGGGACAGCTCGTTCTGGTAAACTTAGCGTTCGTAATGGATAAAGCACTTTCGTCACGCTGCAATGTAAAAAATGGTTTAATACAGCGCACTCTCTTCTTCTTTATAATGTGACAAGAATTAAGTCGTTTTGATGCTCATATTCACACACACTTCTCACAAACTTTTTTCGTTACTATTTATCGGGATTCCCTCAATATATTTTGATTTCTCACATCTGACAACATATTTTTTTTTTTTTTTTTACTTTAATGTAGAATCTTTTTTTGTGTTTCTCTTTTTTTTTTTTTTTTTTTTTTTTTGGTGATTTTGATTTGTACTCCCGAAAATGTTTGTGTGTTTTTTGTGACAAGTTCCCACAACACCATTGATATGTTGTTATATTTAATCTGTAGGAGATTGTTTGGTGTTGTTGTCCCTTGTTAATTTCACATTGTACTTTAGAAATGTACCTGAATACTCACCAACAAACTGTCCTTTTTGGATGAAAACACACACAGGAGAGTAGAATTTACCTAAAAATATTTTATTAAGGGGTCACAACTATAAACAAAGAGGGAGGCAACGCTGGAGAAACTGCAGAAGTGGGCGAAGCCTTGGACCCCCAGGGCAGACATCAATTATTTAAAAGCAAAATTGGTGGCCTGAGGAGTCCTTATCTAAGGGAGGGCAGTCTGGTCCAGAAGTCCCAGAGATCCGGAAAGCAGCAGATGACATCTGTGTCCCCAGGCTGTGGTCATACGAGAGACTGCAGCTTTTGTCAGACCAGACTGAACCCAGGGCCATCACTCTTTGGTCTTCCTTCCACGCTTCCTTCCACGCTGTGGCTGTGGTGGTGGAGTTGTGGCAGCAGGAGGAGGAGGAGGAGGATGATGGTCCATCTCAATGACATCCGTCTTGGGTGTTAGTTCCCCACTCTCCCCCTTACGAAGGACTTTATAAATCAGGTCCTCAGAAATCTTGCGTTGGCCCTCCTGCATGCCCTGCAATTTGGTGGCAGCCATGCAGGCAAAGGCCTCTTCAGGACTGGGGAAGGCTCTGAGGGACGCAGAAGCCTCCTGGATCAGCCTGTACGCTGAATCCTGCACGGGACTGGGAGTGGCCTTCCTGGCCCTTTTATATGGCAGGCGGAGGGGAGGGACCTGAGACTCAGTCAGGCTGCGACTTGTCCCTGGCTTCTCTTGGCTGACACTTAGCCCCGCCTCCTCCTGGCTGACACTAATCCCCGCCTCCTCCTGACTGCCACTAATCCCCGCCTCCTCCTGACTGCCACATTCCACAGCCTCCTCCTGGCTGAGGTCTTCCTGTGTATGAAAAAGGGACATAGTTTTAGTATTGTTTTCATCAATCACACACAATTTTCACCTCCTGACTGCTGCAAATTCAATGTTAACAAATATAACAGACTATCCTTCTGAGCCCAGCATTTTGCATTCTTGTCCCAATTTTGGGTGCCCACTACTGTGTATTGATATGTAAAACACTTTCAAGCAGCAATTAGTGATCAATAATAACATCTAATAAACATCATTTATTGATTGACTAGAAATCTGTAGAAGAATGCTATACCTGACTCCAGCCTGGCTCCTCCACTTCTTCCTGGCTGGAAGGCCCAGGTTGGACATCAGAAGCCTCAGCTGGTATGGAAGGAAGCATGGAAGGAAGAGTAGAGAGGGATTCCCTGACTTCAGTGTGGTCTGACAGAAATCTTAGTCTCTCATAGTACCACAGCCTGGGGACATAAATGTCATCTGCTGCAGCTCCGGACCTCTGGGAATCTGTGACCTTCTTGCGATCCCTAAGATATGTGCTTCTCAGGCCACCAATTTTAGCTTTTAAATAGGGGATGGTTGCTGTGGGGACCACCGGCTTCACCAACTCCAGCAGTTTCTCCAGCGCTGCCTGCCTCTTCTGTTTGTGGTTATAGTGGGGGTGTCTGACCTGCCACAGACAGGGCAGCTCCCTGTACTTGTCTATGAACAGGGGCAGGAAATTGTGGTCGTTGAACCCATCCATTTTCTCTGCAAGACACAACACAAGACAAACCCTAATGTCAGGCCAAACTCCCCTAATCTTGTTACAATATAGGCTTCCATTTCGAAGCAGTATAGGGCCAAGTTTAGATCCTACCTTCGTTAGCACGATCGGCGTCTCTGATGCTCCTTCCTCCGCTCACAGATCGTACGTAAGACGCGCGCGTTACGATTTATACACACTGCGCATGCGTATAATTCCGCCCGCCCCTGACGTTCTTTCTATTCTATTCCCCGCCCCTTTTTGTTCGGCGCAGTGGAGGAAGAGCACATGGTGGATAGACAGCAGGATAGTACAGCAACGAGGAGGAGGAGGAGGAGGAAAGGCCGGAGCCTGAAACGTCCCGATCCAGAAGGAGATTAAAGGACTCAAATATGTCCTTTGGGGAGATGTTGGAAATGGTGGAGATCCTGAAGAAGGCTGACTATGATGGAAAGTATGGGCCTTACCCCAACCACAATGTCCGAAAGGCCAAGATCATGGCGAAAGTGGTCAGGAGTCTGCACCGGAAATTTGGGGTACGACGATCGAAAGATCAGCTCAGAAAGCGGTGGTCGGACCTGAAATTACGAGAACATGAGCAATACAGAAAGATCCGGAGAGTGCTGCAAAAAATAAGTAGTTGTGCTGTGTTCCTATTCTTTATGTTTATTACGTTCGTGCTGCTCCATGTGCTTTTAGGAACTGTTGTACAGTTTAAAATGGCAACTTTCATGTTCATGGGCACATTATTCGTTCGAATCACACATTTTTTTTTCGGACTATAAAATACCATTGTTTAGGCCATATGCATTTGGCCACCATTTTGAGGCCCTATACTTGTCTTCAAAGAATTGGGTTGTGTAGATGGCTTTGTTACTAGAATGAAATGCAAACTAGATTCTGTGTAAGGAGAGGACACTCAGCAGCTGTTTTCACATCTGGACACTGGAGCACTAGTGTGGGACCCAGAACACCATTTTTATTAGGGGGGCCACACAGGTGCTCCAGTGTATACTATAGGGGGGTCTCCATCTGTGAAGCTTGTACTAAACAGGTAAAGTATTGCAGCTTGACAAAGGACACTAAAAAAGCGACATCTTGGAACTCTGCTAAAATAGATAATTGTACCCCACTTCCAAGCAATGTTTCATCTTTATAGTTCTGCCATCAAATATCTGTGTGCTAATTATACCATTTTTGTTTGACATAGGGGAGAAAAGACTCGGAGGACACCCCTCATCCGAGGAGACCAGAGCCCCCCCCCCTCTGGAAGAAGGTGAAATCCACCCAACACAAGCTGAGCAGGAGGATGAAGACGTGGTGGAACTAGTCACCACAACAGGTGAGTGTCTGCGACCACAGGCTCAGATAAGAGATGGATGGCGGCATATTTTTTAGACCTAATTTATTTTTGGGTTCCTCTCTTTTTAGGTGATCGTGAGGTTGTGGATGAAGATCCTTTCACATCCGAAAGTGCCCAGATCCTGATCGGGGAGATCATGGGGTGTAATTTACAATTGGAAAACATCAAGCAAAACATCAATGATGTTATTCCAAAATATAAAAACATCATTGATGTTTTGGGGCGAGTTTAAAGCCCCTCAAAATCACTTTCTTCTTTTGTGTGCTACAATGTGCGAAATGTTTTTGTGATTTTTCCCAAAGCCAAATTTGGAGGATGCACACAGTGTGTCAACATGTGCTATCTGCCATCACGGGAGATCAATGGACGCGTTTTGGGGGTGCAACCCCTTCCTCAATAATAAAGTAGCGGTGAGGAAGGGCTTTCTCCCCAAAAACACGTCCCTTCATCCCCCGTGATGGCAGATAGCACATGTTGACATTGTGAAATTTGTGTGCATCTTCCAAATTTGGCTTTTCCTGGGGTGATTTCCCCCCATCTGAACTCAATATCAAACACAGTTCCTAAATACTCATGTCTGATATTGCCTTCAAGTTCTACCAAATGTGAACTTTGTAAGATCAAGATTTGTGTCTTTCTTGTGGGTTTTACACAGGCCTGTTTTCTATAAAATGCACATTTTGATTTTGGATAATGACACCACAAAAATTGTTATACAACAAACATGTTGGTTTGTCAGAAAAACCTTTGTTAAATGCACATGTGATTGTGCAGGTATTAAAAAGATTGTTCATCAAGAATGTGTGGATTATTGTCTCAACGCTACAACACTTTTGGGGTGATGTAATTGTTGTTTTATGAGAAAATGGGGGTTATTTCCTAAGGGAAAATCCACTTTGCACTGCAAGTGCAGTTTCAGTGCAGTTGCAAGTGCACTTGTAGTGAAAAGTGTCTTTGCATTTAGTAAATAACAGCCAACAGTGCTTTGTATAAGGTTACACAATCACAACATTTTCTGGACTCCACACATTTCTGTCAGGGTCAGCTCAAACAAACACAAGCAGTAAATGTCCACAAAGAAGAGCCTGGGGGGAGATGTCTGTCGAGAACTTGAGGTCCTGCAGACTTCTCCCTGTGGCCAAATACCGCAAGGTAGCGACCAACCTCTGCTCCGGAGTGATGGCTTGCCTCATGCAGGTATCCTGCCTGCTGATATAGGGGGTCAGCGAAGCCAACAAACGGTGAAATACGGGGTCCGTCATCCGGAGAAAGTTCCTGAAATCATCAGGATTATTCTCACGGATCTCACGGAGCAAAGGCATATGAGAGAACTGGTCACGCTGAAGCAACCAATTCTTGGTCCATGAACTCCTCCCCACCCTGTTCATGGACTGGACTTGTGTCAAGGTCAGGACCCCAACACCAAGCCCCTGCACAGCACGAACTGTACGAGGAGTACGCATACGAAACATGGCTAGAAAACGGTCGGCTGCTCAGAACGAAGTAACAGAACGCACTGAAGAACAGCAAGGCCTGTGAAGAGCGACCTGAAAAACAGCAACGAGCGGACAAGATCGCACAGAAAACTCCGATACGAACTGACTGCACGCACTGAAGAGCAGATACAAACCCACAAGCACAAACTGAACGGCAGAAAACGATCTGAAAGCCACGAGTCTGAAAAAGCGCGAATCGTCTCTCACCAAACTTTTACTAACACGAGATTAGCAAAAGGAGCCCAAAGGGTGCCGCGCTTGGTTCTGAACCGGCCTTTTCTAGTCTCGTCGTACGTGGTGTACGTGACCGCGTGGTTGGCGATCGGAAATTCCGACAACTTTGTGCGACCGTGTGTAGGCAAAACAAGTTTGAGCCAACATCCGTCGGAAAAAATCAGAGGATTTTGTTGTCGGAATGTCCGAACAAAGTCCGACCGTGTGTACGGGGCATTAGACTGGGATGCCATTAAAGTTTATGTGTGTGTAAAGGCATGCGTCCCAATACTTTTGACAATATAGTGTATGTGTCACTGTGCTGAGCCCCCGCTCACTGTACGCTCCCAGAACACAGACAGAGCTGTCAAAGACAGCTCTTGGTCCCCACTAACCATCAGTAGCTGGCAGAACTGCCTTACAGTCATATGACCACTGTGACAGCCAATCACAGTGATCACATGATTGCCTATCCCTCTCACTGCTCAGACATTCAGAAACTTTTACCACTTCAGCTCTGGAAGGTTTACCCCCCTTCATGACCAGGCCATTTTTTTTGCAATCCAGCACTGCTTAACTTTAACTGATAATGCATGGGTGAGCGATGATGTACCCGAATAAAATGTATGTCCTTTTTTCCCACAAATCAATATTTCTTTTGATGTTATTTGATCACCTCTGTGGTTTTTATTTTTTGCGCTATAAACAAAAAAAGACCGACAATTAAAAAAAAAAAAAACACCAATATTTTTTACTTTCTTCAAAAAAAAAAGCAACAAATTCTAATAATAAGTCTTTTAAGCTTCAGCAGCGCTAAGCTGCTTTTTACTTTCTGCTATAAAACACATCTAATAAAAAAAAAATGGAAACAAATCTACTTTCTTCATCAATTTAGGCCAATATGTACAGTATCTCACAAAAGTAAGTACACCCCTCACATTTTTGTAATATTTTCTTCTATCTTTTCATGTGACAACACTGAAGAAATGACACTTTGCTACAATGTAAAGTAGTGAGTGTACAGCTTGTATAACAGTGTAAATTTGCTGTCCCCTCAAAATAACTCAACACACAGCCATTAATGTCTAAACCGCTGGCAACAAAAGTCAGTACACCCCTAAGTGAAGCCATTCCCCCCCCCCCCCGGTGTCATGTGACTCGTTACTGTTACAAGGTCTCAGGTGTGAATGGGGAGCAGGTGTGTTAAATTTGGTGTTATCGCTCTCACTCTCTCATACTGGTCACTGGAAGTTCAACATGGCACCTCATAGCAAAGAACTCTCTGGGGATCTGAAAATAAGAATTGTTGCTCTACATAAAGATGGCCTAGGCTATAAGAAGATTGCCAAGACCCTGAAACTGAGCTGCAGCATGGTGGCCAAGACCATACAGTGGTATAACAGGACAGGTTCCACTCAGAACAGGCCTCGCCATGGTCCACCAAAGAAGTTGAGGTCACGTGCTCAGCGTCATATCCAGAGGTTGTCTTTGGGAAATAGACGTATGAGTGCTGCCAGCATTGCTGCAGAGGTTGAAGGGGTGGGGGGGTCAGCCTGTCAGTGCTCAGACCATACGCCGCACACTGCATCAAATTGGTCTGCATGGCTGTCATCCCAGAAGGAAGCCTCTTCTAAAGATGATGCACAAGAAAGCCTGCAAAGAGTTTTCTGAAGACAAGCAGACTAAGAACATGGATTACTGGAACCATGTCCTGTGGTCTGATGAGACCAAGATAAACTTATTTGGTTCAGATGGTGACAAGCGTGTGTGGCGGCAACCAGGTGAGGAGTACAAAGACAAGTGTGTCTTGTCTACAGTCAAGCATGGTGGTGGGAGTGTCATGGTCTGGGGCTGCATGAGTGCTGCCGGCACTGGGGAGCTACAGATCATTGAGGGAACCATGAATGCCAACATGTACTGTGACATACTGAAGTAGAGCATGATCCCCTCCCTTCAGAGACTGGACCGCAGGGCAGTATTCCAACATGATAATGACCCCAAACACACCTCCAAGATGGCCACTGCCTTGCTAAAGAAGCTGAGGGTAAAGGTGATGGACTGGCCAAGCATGTCTCCAGACCTAAACCCTATTGATCATCTGTGGGACATCCTCAAATGGAAGGTGGAGGAGCGCAAGGTCTCTAACATCCACCAGCTCCATGATGTCATACATGGAGGAGTGGAAGAGGACTCCAGTGGCAACCTGTGAAGCTCTGGTGACCTCCATGCCCAAGAGGGTTAAGGCAGTGCTAGAAAATAATGGTGGTCACACAAAATATTGACACTTTGGGCCCAATTTGGACATTTTCACTTAGGGGTGTACTCACTTTTGTTGCCAGTGGTTTAGACATTAATGGCTGTGTGTTGAGTTATTTTGAGGGGACAGAAAATTTACACTGTTATACAAGCTGTACACTCACTACTTTACATTGTAGCAAAGTGTCATTTCTTCAGTGTTGTCACATGAAAAGATAGAAGAAAAGATTTACAAAAATGTGAGGGGTGTACTTAATTTTGTTAGATACTGTATGTATTCTGCTACATATTTTTGGTAAATAAAAATCCCAATAAGCGTATATTGATTAGTTTGCGCAAAAGTTATAGCGTCTACAAACTATGGGATACTTTTATGGAATTTTTATTTATTTATTTTTTACTAGTAATGGGCGGCGTTCAGCGACTTATAGCAGGACTGTGACATTGCGATGGACAAATCAAACACTGGGGGTTATTTACTAAAGGAAAATCCTCTTTGCAACTGCAAGTACACTTGGAAGTGCAGTCACTGTAGATCCGAGGGGGACATGCAAGGAAAATAAAAAACAGCATTTTAGCTTGCACATGATTGGATGATAAAATCAGCAGAGCTTCCCCTCATTTCAGATCTTAACCCTTAGATTTAGTGCGACTGCACTTCCAAGTGCAAAGTGGATTTACAGTTCGTAAATAACCCCCTAAGTGACACTTTTGACACTTTTTGGGGACCAGTGACACTAATATAGTGATCAGTACTAAAAAAAATAAACTGTGCTAACGACACTGGCAGGGAAGGGGTAAAATCAGGGGCTATCAAAGGGTTAAATGTGTTCCCTGGGAGTGCTTGCTAACTGTGTGTGGGGGGGGGGGGGTGCTGTAACTGGAGGAAGACAGAGATCCGTGTTCCTGCTTAGCTCCTTCTTTCCCTCTCACAGAACGGCGATCTGCCTTGTAGGCAGACCGCCGTTCTGCCTCTCTTGGGAACAATCGCTGGGTGCCAGTGAACATTGTGTCCACCGGACCCACTGATTGGCTCCCGCTGTGTCCAATCACAGCGGGAGCGGGTCATCAGCGGCATGCATGCGCACCCCAGACCCGGAACTGAAAATGAGGTACAGGTACGTGATTTCGTGCTGAAGGGCCGCCCTGCCACAGTACCTGGGGGTGGTCCAGAATCGGTTGAAGGGGTTCCTGGGTGGGCAGGAAGGGGTTAAAGCGCATCTATGTTTTTTTGTGTTTTAGATAGATTTAGGAGAAAGTCTAATCAGACCACCACCCCAAAAAAAAAAAACCCTGAGAGTTCAAAAATGTTTTATTACTGGTATTAGAAGACATAAAACAGCCAACGCGTTTCGGGAGCTCAAAGCCTCAGGGCTCAAATATTGTGTGTAGTTAGGAGGACTCAAAAATGTGGAGGAAATGAAAACTCTTAATTTCACTCGACACTGGTGTACATTTTTAATCACAAATTGTAAAATTAAATGGCAGAAAAAAAAAAGACATTTATTTTTCTGTAAATAATTACCACATAATTATCAAACAATGGAGGATAAAAGAACAAAAAGTAACAAGATCCCTTTTAATATGGCAACATTGTTCTAATATGGAGCCCAGCCGACGCACATATTGATACAAGGAGGCGTCCTGTGTACAGCGTGGGAAAGGCGCCCCGCCAAGCTGACCAATGATTAAATCGAGTCCATTTCCTTCCCAGGGCGCTTGTACTCCATAATATTTAGGCAGGGATGAGGTCCCATGGGAGCCGCTGCTTCCATCATCTGACTCTACGCTGCGATAATCTCCTTCACAACCACTGGCTGTAAATCTGCATCCATCACCGGCACAGCCATTCACACTGAATTAACAAGCCACCGCAGTCTTAATTACTTTGTCAAAGATGAAAAATAGTAATTGATTCACTCCTCGATCACATGGCCATCACTCTCTCCGCGGAGATAAGAAGCTTGGCGGGAGGAAGAGGGACAAGGACCTGAACCGATGTCAAAGAAGAGACCTCTGTGTTCCATTATTATAGACATCGGCCTTTTTTAATAAAACTCTCATTTCTCATCTGCCAAAATGTAAAGTGTATCTAAACCCTCTAAGAATGAAAATGTAATATATTGCAGCTTACCAGTCCTCAGATGTGGTGGCTGCATTTGTTTTCTTTTAGGCTTTTTTCTCTTTATTTTCATCTGGTGATCCCGCCACTAACACACTTTCTGTCCTAGGCTGACAACCAATGATGAGCTGGCAGTTGTCATTCCTGGACCAATCAGCTGTGGATGAGACATTCTCCGACCCACAGCGTCACATACACAAAGGGGTGGGGATGCTTGTGACATCATTGACCTAATATGGCCACATGACCATATTAGGTCAATGACCTTGACTAGTGGCCATATTACTTCAATTACCTTGATCAATGGCCATAATAGTTCAATGGTATTTACCAGTGGCCATATTACTTCAATAACCTTGACCAGTGGTCATATTACTTCAATGGCATTGAACAATGGTCATATTAGTTCAATGGCCTTGACCAGTGGCCATATTACTTTAATGGCCTTGACCAGTTGTCATATTACTTCAATGGCCTTAACCAGTGGCCATATTACTTCAATGGCCTTTACCAGTGGCCATATTACTTCCAGTGGTCATTTTACTTCAATGGCCTTGAACAATGGCCATATTAGTTCAATGACCTTGGCCAGTGGCCATTTTACTTCAATGACTTTGACCAGTGGCCATATTACTTTAATTGCCTTGACCAATGGCATTATTAGTTCAATGGGCTTGACCCTTGACTATATTAGTTCAATGACTTTGACCAGTGGCCATATTACTTTAATTGCCTTGACCTATGGCATTATTAGTTCAATGGGCTTGACCCTTGACTATATTAGTTCAGTTGACCAGTGGCCATGGCCATATTCGTTCAATGACCTTGACCAGTGGCCAGATTCGTTAAATTACCTTGACCAGTGGTCATATTAGGTCAATGACCTTAACCAGTGGCCATTTTAGTTAAATGGTCTTGACCAGTGGCTAGTAAAAACAGCATTGCATGGCAAAAAAGTAAGGTGGCCGCCACAGAACAGAAAGAATTTCTATTCTCAACTAAACCGGTTGGGCTGAGCTGTATGTTCCTGCTATCGCACATTTTACATGTTTGGATGGCGGCCACCTTCCTTTTTTACCAGGCAATGCTGTTTTTTTACTATGGATATGTGTAAGTGCAATACTTTATATTAAACGCAACCCTTACGAGGTGAAGCTGGAAATGATTGTAGTAGACACCACTACTACACAACGCTACTCCAGTGATCTCCACTAGGTTCCGGGTCCCATGCTGAGCGGCTGCCCTGCTGCATTGTAAAGACAGGAGGTCGGCCACTTGACATGGACGCCATTCAGAGATCGCTTTTCATTTTTGAAATGAATTGATTAGACAAGGTGGAAAAGTAGGACAGTGACGTCATGTTCTCCTCTTCCTACCAGAGAATGCTTTGTATATATTGAGAGAATGCTAAGTATTCCCTTAATGGCACCCGTGCCGAGCAACCGACCTCCGGTGTTCACAATGCAGCAGGGCAGCCGCTCGGCATTGGGTCCCGGAAGCTGGTGGAGATGACTGTAGTAGTGGTGTAGTAGCCGTGTCTATACAATGATTTCCAGCTTTTAAAGGGGACCCACAGGGATGGTGTATACATAGCTGGATAAATGTCCGAGCTGGAACACTGGAACCATGTATAAAATATCCAAACCTGGAAGATATCAATTATAAGAAATTTTTTGTCCAATAGGGACACATATCTCTACCTGGAATTCATACACTGGATGTTTGGCCATCTCTCCTAAACACCTTTCCTGTTGACAGCAGCGTTTTGGCAGAAAAAAAAATGCTTGACGCTTGTAAACGAGTGTAAGCACTTGGGCGTTAATTCATTGAGTTGGCCAGAATAATAATTTAATCTGGCCATTGAAATTAATTAACGCTCAAGCGCTAAACGCGCCCAGTGTAAATGCGCATTTAGACACGTTTACACTCGTCAATCGTTTTTTTCTGTCAAGACACCACTGCTCCTGAGCATGCTGGCAGTGGGGGGGGGGGTTGCCTGTAAGCCAGGGGTCTCCAAACTATCTAAACAAAGCACCAGGTAACTGTCTTTCAGACTTTAGGGGGGCCGGACTGTGGGAAGTCAGAGAAGGAAATGTCCTGGCTTCACTAGAAGTAAACAATGCCCTTGGGGGGGGTAACACCTCATCATTGGTGTCAGTGGAAGGAATAGTGCCCCATCATTGGTATCAGTGGTGCCCCATGATTGGTGTCAGTGGGAGAAATAGTGCCCCATGATTGGTGTCAGTGGGAGAAATAGTGCCCCATGATTGGTGTCAGTGGGAGGAATAGTGCCCCATCATTGGTGACAGTGGGAGAAATAGTGCCCCATCATTGGTGTCAGTGGGAGAAATAGTGCCCCATCATTGCTGTCAGTGGGAGGAATAGTGCCCCATCATTGGTGTCAGTGGGAGGAATAGTGCCTCATCATTGCTGTCAGTGGGAGGAATAGTGCCCCATCATTGGTGTCAGTGGGAGGAATAGTGCCCCATCATTGCTGTCAGTGGGAGGAATAGTGTCCCATCATTGGTGTCAGTGGGAGAAATAGTTCCCCAAAATTGGTGTCAGTGGAAGGAATATTGCCCCATCATTGGTGTCAGTGGGAGGAATAATGCCCCATCATTGGTGTTAATTGGAGGAATAGTTCCCCACCATTGGTATCAGTGGTGCCCCATCATTGGTGTCAGTGGAAAGAATAGTGCCCCATCATTGGTGTCAGTGGAAGGAATAGTGCCCCATCATTGGTGTCAGTGGAAGGAATAGTGCCCCATCATTGGTGTCAGTGGGAGGAATAGTGCCCCATCATTGGTGTCAGTGGGAGGAATAGTGCCCCATCATTGGTGTCAGTGGGAGGAATAGTGCCCCATCATTGGTGCCCTATTGTCTATGTCAGTGAGAGAAATAGTGCCCTGTTGTTGGTGTCATTGGGAGGAACTGTATACTATTATTTGTGTCAATTGGAGGAATAGTACCCCATTGTTGGTGTCAGTGGAAGGAATAGTGCCCCATTGTTGGTGTCAGTGGATGGAATAGTGCCCCATTGTTGGTGTCAGTGGAAGGAATAGTGCCCCATTGTTGGTGTCAGTGGATGGAATAGTGCCCCATTGTTGGTGTCAGTGGATGGAATAGTGCCCCATTGTTGGTGTCAGTGGATGGAATAGTGCCCCATTGTTGGTGTCAGTGGATGGAATAGTGCCCCATTGTTGGTGTCAGTGGATGGAATTGTGCCCCAAGGGCCAGATAAAAGCAAGCAAAAGGCAGCATCTGGCCCCAGGGCCGCAGTTTGGAGACCCCTGCTTCTAAACTCCTCTTAAAGTCTATGTATAAATGCAAAAAAAAAAATCTCACTCGCCCCTAACATCAGCGTTATAAAAACATCCGGTGTGTATGAGGTCTTAATGACCCGTCTTTTCTGAGATCATTTAAAATAATATATTTTTCACACTATATTATATGCTGTTAATTCTACTTGGTAGTATTTTGCAAATAATTGGCTTTCCTGCTCTTCTTGTCTTATTGCAGATCTACAGAGAGAACAATATAAGGAGAATATCAGTGAAAACAATATTAAGCCATTTGGCTTTTGTTCATTTTTCTCGCAGGAGCTGTTCAGGAAGGGTGGTGATTGCACTGCCTGAGGGTGCACTTTAAATCCTATAGAAATACAATCTTGAAAATGTATAGCGATGCGACACGAGGTGTGAAAGTCCCACCAAACATTCGTTTCAAAGAAATGTCATAGAATAATACCTCGGGGTGGTACAACCCTACAGGTGGGGGTGGGGAGGGACTAAAGGAGTCAAAAAGTCCTCCAACCGAAACAGTGCTTAGTACTGGAATGTCGTCTTAGAACGCAACGTATTCACATATCCCGAAAAGATAAAAGAATTATTCCTCATCGCAGGATAATGGGCAAATCATTTCTTTGGGGGTTATTTCAACCACTTCAGCCCTGGAAGGATTTACCCCCTTAATGACCAGGCCATTTTTTTGCGATAAGGGGTTCAAGTTCAGTTTAGGTTAGGATTAGGAGTTATTTATTATTATTTTATTTATTTTTTATTTTATTTTATTTATTATTATTATAATTTAACCACTTCAGCCCTGGAAGATTTGGCTGCTCAATCACCAGAGCACTTTTTGCGATTCGGCACTGCGTCACTTTAACTGACAATTACGCGGTCGTGCGACGCCGTACCCAAACAACATTGATGTCCTTAATTTCCCACAAATAGAGCTTTCTTTTGGTGGTATTCGACCACCTCTGCGGGTTTTTATTTTTTGCGCTATAAACAAAAAAAGACCGACAATTGTGTAAAAAAAAAAAACAATATTTTTTTACTTTTTGCTACAATAAATATCCCCCCAAAAAATGTAAAAAAAAATAATTTTTTCATCAGTTTAGACCGATATGTATTCTTCTACATATTTTTGGTAAAAAAAAAAAAAAAAATCACAATAATGGTATATTAATTGGTTTGCACAAAAGTTATCACAAAATAAAAAAACAAAACAAAAAAAATCTACAAAATAGGGGATAGATTTATGGCATTTTTATTTATTTATTCTTTTTTTTTTACCAGACATGGCGGCGATCTGCGACATTGCGGCGGACAGATCGGACACTTTTGACACTTTTTTTGGGGATCAGTGATATTTATACAGCGATCAGTGCTATAAAAATGCACTGATTACTGTATAAATGTCAGTGGCAGGGAAGGGGTAACACTAGGGGGGCGATCAAGAGGTTAAGTGTTCCTTAGGAAGGTGTTTCTATCTGTGGGGGGGAGGGGACTGACTGGAGGAGGAGAGAGATCGCTGTTCCTTAACACTAGGAACAGATGATGTCATTCTTCTCCCCTGACAGAACAGGGATCTGTGTGTTTACATGGACAGATCCCCGTTCTGCCTCTCTCTGGAGCGATCGCGGGTGGCCGGTGGACATTGCGGCCGCCGGCCATGCCCACTGTATCTATTACACGAAGTGCCGTACCGGTACGGTGATTTGCGCAATAGAGCAACCTTGCCGCAGTATAACTGCGGCGGCTGGTCGGCCAGTGGTTAACCCTTTCGCTGCCAGGGTCATTTTTTTTTTCTTGCACACGTTTAAAATAGATGACGTAAGCCAACAAAACATGATATATTTTCTGAAAGCAGACACCCCTAGAGAATAAAATACTGGTCGTTTTTTTATATCACACAATATTAGCTATTTGAAATGCAAAATTTCAGTTAAAAAATACCCTAAAGTTCAATTTAAAGCAAACAAATGCAACAGATTACCCAATTTTTTTTTTGGTAAAATATAAAAGATGAGGTTGCACCGAGTAAATAGATACCAAATACGTCAACCCGGTGCTCCCGAGAAACAGAAACAAACTTCACTTCCCTATAGTTTCCAAAGGTGACTCTTTAAAAGCCCCTACAGGTCATGAGTTTAGAGTTCCCTGTGAATAATGGGCCTGGAATTATTACCGTCACTCTGGCATGCGCGGTGATATGTAGCATGTGTAGCGCGATTGATATTTTCGCACATAGGCACCCCCTAAGTGTACATTTACATTTGCACATTCATGTATGTACCAGTGGTGGGGTACTCCCAAAAAATTTTGAGGGGGATTTAAAGTGCTTGGGTTTAACTTGAATTTTTTACGCTTAATTTTTTTTTTTAATTAAATTTTCTTTTTTCTATCACATAGTGGGCAAAAAGTCCCCTATGTGATGGATTGTTTGGTGACAGGTTCTCTTTAATGAGACATTAGAGGTCTATCTACCACCATCTGGAGCAATAAGGTAGGGATCTGATAGGTAGAGAGGACTGTGTGATCGGGGGGGGGGGGGGGGGGGTTCTGCAATAGTGGGACTGTGTGATTGGGGGCTCTGTCATTGGGGGCTGTGTGATGGGGGACTGTGATTTGGGGGCTCTGTGATGGACTGTGTTATTGGAGGGCATAGTGATGTGGGGACTGTGTGATTGGAGGGCTCTGTAATAGGGGGACTGTGTGATTGGGGGGCTCTGTGATGGGGGACTGTGTGATTGGAGGGCTCTGTGATGGGGGACTGTGTGACTGGGGGGCTCTGTGATGGGGGACTGTGTGATTGGAGGGCTCTGTGATGGGGGCTGTGTGATTGGAGGGCTCTGTGATGGGGGACTGTGTGATTGGGGGGCTCTGTGATGGGGGACTGTGTGATTGGAGGGCTCTGTAATGGGGGAGTGTGTGATTGGGTGGCTCTGTGATGGGGGACTGTGTGATTGGGGGCTCTGTGATGGGGGACTGTGTGATTGGGGGGCTCTGTGTTGGGGGACTGTGTGATTGGAGGGCTCTGTGATGGGGACTGTGTGATTGGGGGGCTCTGTGATGGGGGACTGTGTGATTGGGGGGCTCGGTGATGGGGGACTGTGTGATTGGAGGGCTCTGTGATGGGGAACTGTGTGATTGGGGGGCTCTGTGATGGGGGACTGTGTGATTGGAGGGCTCTGTGATGGGGGACTGTGTGATTGGGGGGCTCTGTGATGGGGGACTGTGTGATTGGAGGGCTCTGTGATGGGGGACTGTGTGATTGGGGGGCTCTGTGATGGGGGACTGTGTGATTGGAGGGCTCTGTGATGGGGGACCGTGTGATTGGGGGGCTCTGTGATGGGGGACTGTGTGATTGGAGGGCTCTGTGATGGGGGACTGTGTGATTGGGGGGCTCTGTGATGGGGGACTGTCTGATTGGAGGGCTCTGTGATGGGGGAGTGTGTGATTGGGGGGCTCTGTGATGGGGGACTGTGTGATTGGGGGGCTCTGTGATGGGGGAGTGTGTGATTGGGTGGCTCTGTGATGGGGGAGTGTGTGATTGGGTGGTTCTGTGATGGGGGACTGTGTGATTGGGTGGCTCTGTGATGGGGGAGTGTGTGATTGGGTGGCTCTGTGATGGGGACTGTGTGATTGGGGGGCTCTGTGATGGGGGACTGTGTGATTGGGGGGCTCGGTGATGGGGGACTCTGAGATTGGAGGGCTCTGTGATGGGGGACTCTGTGATTGGAGGGCTCTGTGATGGGGGGACGCTGTGACTGGTGGGCCCTGTCATTGGGGCTCTGTGATGGGGGGACTCTGTGATTGGGGGGCCCTGTCATTGGGTGCTCTGTGATGGGGGACTGCGTGATTGGGGCTGTGTGATCGGAGACTGTGATTAGAGAGCTCTGTGATGGTGGACTGTGTGATTGGGGGGCTTTGTCATTGGAGACTGTGTGATGGGGGACTGTGAGTGGGGGGGCCCTGTGATGGGGGACTGTGTGATTGGAGGGCTCTGTGTTAGGGAAAATGTGTGATTGGAGGGCTCTGTGTTAGGGAAAATGTGTGATTGGAGGGCTGTGACGGGGGGAATGTGTGATTGAAGGGATTAGGGATTGGGGGGACTCTGTGATTGGGGGGCCCTGTCATTGGGCGCTCTGTGATGGGCAGACTGTGTGATTGGGGGCTGTGTGATGGGAGCTTTTGATTGGGGGGCTCTGTGATGGACTGTGTGATTATAGGGCTCTGTGATGGGGGACTGTGTGACTGGGGGGCTTTGTTATTGGGGGCTGTATGATGGGGGACTGTGATTGGGGGGCTCTGTGATGGACTGTGTGATTGGGGGACTGTGTAATTAGAGGGCTCTGTGATGGGGGACTGTGTGATTGGGGGGGCTCTGTCATTGGGGTGCTTTGTGATTGGGGGGCTCTGTCATTGGGGTACTTTGTGATGGGGGCTGTGTGATTGGGGGCTCTGTCATTGGGGGGCTCTGTGATGGGGGACTGTGTGATTGGGGGGCTCTGTGATGGGGGACAGTGTGATTGGTGGGCTCTGTGATTGGGGTGCTTTGTGATGGGGACTGTGTGATTGGGGGGCTCTGTGACTGTGTGATTGGGGGGCTCTGTGATGGGGGACTATGTGATTGGGGGCTCTGTGATTGTTGCTTCTGATGTTTTGGAGGCACTGTGTGGTGATGGAGCACTCTGATGTGATGGGGTACTCTCATAAATAGGGGGGGGGGGGGCTCTGATGTGATAGGGGAACCTCTGTGTTGAAGGCTTTGGATATTAAATTAATTTTATCAAGGTGGTTGTGTGCATTTTCCCAGGCTCATGTTTCCCATTGATATATAACATTTAGGTTTTATAATCTTTTTTATGTTTTTACGACATTTTAAACTAGGGTGCCTCAAGATTTTGCCTACTCTTAAAAGGTGCCGCAACTGATCAAAGACTGAGAAACGTTAATCATCAACTCTAATCAAGAGTAAGAAGGAAAAAAATTGAATCAAAAAAAGAATAATTAATTATTTTAATTAGCTATTTTCAAGCAAATTTCTCGTAAGCAGAGTTTAAAGTTGGTCAAAATTTGGCCAATGTTAATTTCCTGGTTAAATCAATTTCACCCAAACCATTGTGTCCATCCCAGGTCAGGACCTGATAGCAATGATCAGGTCATCCCTTGGCTGGCTCGCCACTCATTTAGCCGCTGTGAAATAAGACTGATCTTCCCTTGTTCCAGCTTTCATTCACAAGCTCAAATGCATCCAGACGAATGTTGGGGTCAGTCCAGGCACAGCAGACAATCCGAATAATTCCGGTAATGGAGTTCAGGCGATGGATAGAGAAGCATCTGTGCCACGTTCCGCTCGGCTGGCAAGACACTTATCTGTTTAACAGCTGATTAGTTCCCTAATGCCATTCTCTACCCTAATAACCTGCGATGAGCCGGATTGCTGAGATCTGATCCTTCTGCTTTCTTATTTTGACCACGTCATGCATGAGAATCGCAGAAAAACGTATAACTCTATTCAGGTCCATCAGGATTTCCTCACACTTAGCAGCATGCACCTGAATTAGGTTTGCATCGTAGAAATTCACTCTTTGCTTATGACTATGGAGGTTATTGGGATACATTATTGTGAGGTTTTAACCTCTTCATGTCCAAAGTAAAACAAACCTTAACGCCCAAACCCAAGTTTACAACTTTGACATGTGTTGGTAAATCTGTGCATATCATCAAAACTTAGTGTATCCAGGGGGGTTATACCACCTTTTTGTTTTGTTTTTGGGTTCTTTTCAGGACAGATTGGGCTTTTTAATTTCAGTGGACTTCCCCTGGAACCTGGAAGCTGATTGGTTTCTCTGCAGAATTGTGACTTATTGTGCCTTCTCTGGCTTTACTAAATAAACTACAATATTTCTTTTCCTCATCACAGAGGAGAAACAACACTGGGAAGGGAGATCGAGTCTTTTCCTTTTCTTTTTACTTTCTTTTTCTTTCCTTTACCTTTCTTGTCTTTTTCTTTCCTTTACCTTTCTTTTCGTTTTCTTTTCCTTTCCTTTCTTTTTCTTTCCTTTTCCATTTCCTTTCCCTTTATTTTTTTTTTTCCTTTCCCTTCCTTTTCTTTTCCTTTCCTTTTCCATGTCCTTTCCCTTTCTTTTTTCTTTAAATTTTCCTTTACCTTTCTTTTTCTTTCCTTTCCCTTTTTTTTCTTTTCCTTTCATTTTCCATTTCCATTTCCTTTACCTTTCTTTTCTTTTTCTTTCCTTTACCTTTCTTTTCTTTTTCTTTCCCTTTCCTTTTCCACTTCCTTTATTTCCTTTCCCTTTTCTTTCCTTTACCACTACCTTTCTTTTTCTTTCCATTTTTCTTTCCCTTTCTTTTCTTTTTCTTTCCCTTTCCTTTCTTTTTCTTTCCTTTCCCTTTCTTTTCTTTTTCTTTCCTTTTCATTTTCCCCTTCCTTCCTTTCCCTTTTCTTTTCTTTCTTTACCTTTCTTTTTCTTTCCGTTTTTCTTTCCCTTTCGTTTCTCTTTCTTTCCTTTCCCTTTCTTTTTTTTTCTTCCCTCTCTCTTTCTTTTCTTTTTCTTTCCTTTACCCTTCCCGTTCTCTTTTCCTTTCTGTTTCTTTCACTTTCATTTCCCTTTCCCTTCCTTTCCCATTCTTTTCTTTTTCCTTTACATTTCCCTTCTTTACTTTTTCTTTACCTTTCCTTTTCTTTTTTTTCCTGTTCTTTCTTTCCCTTTTCCTTTCCTTTTCTTTTCCCTTTTTTTTCCTCTTCACAGAGGAGAAACAATGCTAAGGAGGGTTTTCACAGTAGTGATCACAATGATCACATGATTGGGGGTCAGTTTTCCTGGCTAGCGATGTTTAGAAAAAGACCCTGAGCTGTTAGTAACAGCTCAGTCTCCTTGCTGGGGGCGCACACTTGAATGGACTTTCAGCACAAACAGGGGAGAGCATATATGCCAGGAATAAAGCCCATTTCCTCTGATGTGAAGGGGGGCATCTAATGTGATGGGGAATCTATGATGTGAAGGGGGGCATCTGATGTGATGGGTAAACCTATGATGTGAAGGGGGGCATCTGATGTGATGGGGGAACCTATGATGTGAAGGGGGGCATCTGATGTGATGGGGGAACCTATGATGTGAAGGGGGGCATCTGATGTGATGGGGGAACCTATGATGTGAAGGGGGGCATCTGATGTGATGGGGGAACCTATGATGTGAAGGGGGGCATCTGATGTGATGGGGGAACCTATGATGTGAAGGGGGACATCTGATGTGAGGGGGGAACCTATAATGTCAAACTGGAGCATACGATGTGATGGGTGAACCTCTGATATGAAGGGGGGCATCTTGTGTGATGGGGAACCTCTGATATGAAGGGGGCATCTGATGTGATGGGGACCCTCTGATGTGAAGGGGGGCATCTAATGTGATGGGGGACCCTCTGATGTGAAGGGGGCATCTTGTGTGATGGGGAACCTCTGATATGAAGGGGGGCATCTGATGTGATGGGGACCCTCTGATGTGAAGGGGGGCATCTGATGTGATGGGGACCCTCTGATGTGAAGGGGGGCATCTTGTGTGATGGGAAACCTCTGATGTGAAGGGGGCATCTGATGTGATGGGGGAACCTCTGATGTGAAGGGTGCATCCGATGTGATGGGGACCCTCTGATGTGAAGGGGGCATCTGAGGTGATGGGGGAACCTCTGATGTAAAGAGGGCATCTGATTTGATGGGTAAACCTATGATGTGAAGGGGGCACCTGATGTTATGGGGAACCTCTGATGTGAAGGGGGGCATCTGATTTGATGGATAAACCTCTGATGTGAAGGGGGCATCTGATTTGATGGGTGAACCTCTGATGTGAAGGAGCATCTGATGTGATGGGGGAACCTCTAAAGTAAAGGGGGGCATCTGATGTGATGGGGAACCTGTGATGTTAAGGGGGGCATCTGATTTGATGGGTAAACCTCTGATGTAAGTGGGGCATCTGATGTGGTGGGGGAACCTATGATGTAAGTGGGGCATCTGATGTGATGGGTGACCTTCTGATAAAGTTAATCTCATCAAGGCAGTTGTGTGCATTGTCCCAGGCTCAGGTTTCCCATTGATAATTAACACTGACATTTTTTTATCACTGTACACTGGGGTGCCTCTAGATTTTAAATACTTTTAAACTGCTGAAAAAAGGTTGAGGAGCGCTGCTCTAATGTATCCTCTAATGTAGCCTTAGCAATATTCTTATAACAATGTGGTAGCAGAATAAAAAACAGAATTCCACGCCAACACACATTCATCCAGATTCATTTTCTTTGTTGTTGCATTCCATAAAGAAAGGCCAACACATTTTTGGAGGTTCTAAGGGGCCCTTTAATCAACATCAAGAAAAATAAATACATCCAATTAAAATTAATTAAAAATCAAAATAAATCAATAATAAAAGAACTAGAAGAAATCTGTTGGAGAAGGAGAATGAGGTGCAATGAGAACAACGGGAGCTCAGGTGATAATTATTGGGAAATAGAAAGTACGAAAATGGAGTGAGAGATTGTAAAAATAATGTAATTAGTGAAACAGAAGTGATTAGCCGGAGGCTCAGTGGGAAATGGTAACTAAGTGACAATATAAGAGAATTGTTTTAGCTGGAGACTCGCTGGGAGATAATAACTAAGTTTCCAAGGTGAGGTACTTAAAGTAAGAGACGGTTCAGTTTTTCTCAACCTTTTTAACCCAGAGGATTCTCAGTTCTCAGGGAACCCTTGCTAAAATAAATTGATAGGGAGTCTGGAACAAATGGCCTTTTTATTGGTGGTATGTGGAAAGAATGCCACCTTTACATTGGTGGTTAGTGGAAAGAAAGCCCCCCTTACAGTGGTGGTCAGTGGGAAGAATGCCACCCATACATCTGTGGTCAGTGGAAAAAATGGCCTTCTTACATTGGGGGTTGGTAGGAAGAAATCTCCCCTTACAGTGGTGGTCAGTGGGAACAATGCCCCTTTACATTGGTGGTTGGTCAAAAGAATGCTCTACCTACAGTGGTGGCGAGTTTGCAAAAAAGAGAAGTGCCCTTTACATTGGTGGTCAGTGGGAAGAATGCTCCTTACATTGGTGATCAGTGGGAAGAATGTTCCTTACATTGGTGATCGGTGAGAAGAATGTTCCTTACATTGGTGATCAGTGGGAAGAATGTTCCTTACATTGGTGATTAGTGGGAAGAATGCTCCTTACATTGGTGATCAGTGGGAAGAATGCCTCGTACATTGGTGGTCGGTGGGAGGAATACCCTTCCTACAATGGTGGTCAGTTTGGAAGAAAGCCCCTTACATTGGTGGTCATTGGGAAGAATGTCCCTTACATTGGTGGTCAGTAGGAAGAATGCCCCTTACATTGGTGATCAGTGGGAAGAATACTCCTTACAGTGGTGGTCAAATGTCCCTCAAACAGCTAAAAAGATTATAGGTGTCATGAAGCTGGCTCTGCCAAATGGAATTGGCCCCAGAACTATGCAGGCTCCAGCAAATGAGAGGTCAACCAGCCACAGCTCAAGGAACCCCTAGACACCTCTGGAGGAACCCCGGTTAAGAATAGCTGGTCCAACCCAAAAAAAGTCCATTGAAAGATAAAATTTGAAAAACAGCTTTGAAATGCTGACTTTCAATCTGGAGCCATCCTTCGCAGTACTTTAGTGCCACCAGATGTCCTCGGTCTTTGAGGTTGAACCCAACATTACCCAGATCCTTTGAGCCCAGACTGTCATCTGATCTGGCCCCTCTGGACGACATCATCAAGTAGCCTGGGCTCAGGGTACTACTGCAGTGCACGGTGCTTACACATTACCTGTGCAGGAGTTATCTGATTGTCTGTTGAGAGACAGGAACCCCCTCCAAAGACTGAGCTCAGATGTTCCTCAGGAAGGGTAATGTTATAAGCCAATTCCACCTTTCTGACATTGGTTCATGTTACGCCTTTATTTAAAGTGTAACATGAAACATGCTGTCATTCCGCAGGCCACCCCACCCTCAAACATCCCCCCTTTTCCTGCAGGCTTCTGTGGATTTTTAATTTGGTGTCGCTGTGTGTGGCTCTGCCTTCACAGCTGCATCATCCATTCACCGATCTGCCACCAGGGCAGTTCTCAATGGAGCACAAATGTGGTGACGTCATCGCATCTATATTCCATTATTTACTTTCTCCAGCTCCATGACTGAAGGTCCAAACCTCTGGTTGGACCTGGGCTGGAGGAAGTTTCTGTAGGAACCTGTGCTTTGCACCTTCCCTCCACCACAGCTGCATTGCTTTTGGAGGCTCCAATGCAAAACAAATTCTAAATGTACATTATTTATTTCTGCAATATGAGTGCATTTATTGTGTACTTTTTTTTTTTGCAAAAGGTGGAATATACCTTTATTGCTATAGGATACATAGACATTTTAGATCAGTATTTTTTTGGCTTTATAATGGGGGACTGCATGATTTGGGGGGGCTCTGTGATGGAGGGACTCTGAAGTGGTTGGGAGGCTCATGTATGGGGGTCTCTGATGTGATGGGGTGCCTCTAATGTGAAGAGGGAACTTCTGATGTGATGGGGTGTCTCTAATGTGAAGAGGGAACTTCTGATGTGATGGGGTGTCTCTAATGTGAAGAGGGAACTTCTGATGTGATGGGGTGCCTCTGATGTGAAGGGCAGACCTCTGATGTAAAGAGGGGACCTCTGATGTGAAGGGCGGGACCTCAGATGTGAAGAGGGGACCTCTGATGTGATGGGGTGCCTCTAATGTGAAGGGCAGACCTCTGATGTGAAGAGGGGACCTCTGATGTGAAAGGCACACCTCTGATGTGAAGAGGGGACCTCTGATGTGAAGGGCGAGACCTCGGATGTGAAGAGGGGACCTCTGATGTGATGGGGTGCCTCTGATGTGAAAGGCAGACCTCTGATGTGATGGGGTGCCTCTGATGTGAAGAGGGGACCTCTGATGTGATGGGGTGCCTCTGATGTGAAAGGCAGACCTCTGATGTGATGGGGTGCCTCTGATGTGAAGAGGGGACCTCTGATGTGAAGGGCGGGACCTTGGATGTGATGGGAGGCCTCTGATGTGAAGGAGGCTCTGATCTGATGTGATGGGAGGACTCTGATGTGATGGGAGGACTCTGATGTGAAGGGCAGACCTCTGATGTGATGGGAGGACCTCTGATGTGATGGGAGGACCTCTGATGTGACGGGAGGACCTCTGATGTTAATTTCATCAAGGCAGTTGTCTGCATTGTCCTAGTCTCAGGATTCCCATTGATAAGTAACTTTTATGTTTTTTACATTTTAAACTGGGATGCCTCAAGATTTTGTATACTTTTAAAAGGTGTCACAACAAAAATGGTTGAGAAACATTGTTTTTGACAGTTGTGCTCTTCCAACCTTGTGGTAACAGTTTGTTGAAGAACCTTTTCTGTTCCAGCATGACTGTGCCCCTGTGAACGTCAGTTCCATGAAGACATGGCTTGACCAGTTTGGCTTGGAGGAACTCAAGAGTGGCCAGCAAAGAGCCCTGACCTCAACCCTACTTATCTCCTTTGGGATAAATTGGAACAAAAAATAAGAGAGAACTGGCCTAGTGCATTATCAAACAAATTTATTAAAAGATATTTAGTAAAACCATCAAGATGTCTACTCACAAACATCAGCGTAAAAACTTGCTCAACAGGCCACATAAGTGGCTGATCTCTCATGAGAGAGAGGGATGCGCCTTCTCTTTTTTATTCTCACAGCTCGGCCAGGATGACCCCAGTCCTAGAAGGCAGCAAGGCATCTAAGGAATTATCCACTCTTTGACCAGGCATTAGAGACACTATAGAGTCAGCTCACTCATGCGCAGGGGTATGTTGTTTTATAAATTGGAACAAGCCAGGTCTTCTCATCCAACATCTCCATAAAGACATGGTTTGATGAGCTTGGTGTGGACAAGCTTGATTGGCCTGCACAGAGTCCTGACCTCAATCCTTCTGAACACCTTTGAGATGGATTGGAACAAGCCAGCTCTTCTCATCCAACATCTCCATAAAGAAATAGTCTGACCAATTTGATGTGGAATGCACTTCAGAGTCCTAACCTCAACCTTACTGAACACCTTTGGGATGAATAGGAATGCCGATTGTAAGCCGGGTCTTCTTATCCAACTTCAGTACCTGACCTCACAAATTCCCACACACTCTTCAAAACCCAATGAAGAGCCTTCCCAGATGATGGAGGTGAATATAGCTGCAAAGAGGAGGGGGTAAGGGCCATGGTTTTGGAATGGGATGGCCAACAAGCTCATCCAGGTATGATGGTCAGGTGTCCACAAATGTTTGTCCGTATAATGTAACATTAGTGCCTCATTGGAGCACATTACGGGACAGAGAGGTCTTGGAAGATGAGCTTGTCTTGCTATCTAATACAAAGCATACACATATACAGTGCCTTGAAAAAGTATTCATACCCTTTGAAATTTTCCACCTTTTGCCATGTTACAAGCAAAAACGTAAATGTATTTTATTGGTATTTTACGTGATCAACCAACAAAAAGTGGCACATAATTGTGAAGTGAAAGAAAATTAATAAATAGTTTTCAATTTTTTTTTACAAATAAATATGTGAAAAGTGTGGCTGCATTTGTATTCAGCCCCCTTCACTCTGATATCCCCCCACTAAAATTTAGTGGAACCAATTGCCTTCAGAAGTCCCCTAATTATTAAATAGAGTCCACCTGTGTGTAATTTAATCTCAGTATAAATACAGCTGTTCTGTGAAGCCCTCAGGAGCTTGCTAGAGAACCTTAGTGAACAAACAGCATCATGAAGGCCAAGGAACACACCAGGCAGGTCAGGGATAAAGTTGTGGAGAAGTATAAAGCAGGGTTAGGTTATAAATAAATATCCCAAGCTTTGAACATCTCACAGAGCTCTGTTCAATCCATCATCGGAAAATGGAAAGAGTATGGCACAACTGCAAACCTACCAAGACATGGCCGTCCACCTAAACTGACCGGCCGGGCAAGGAGAACATTCATCAGAGAAGAGCCAAGAGGTCCATGGTAACTCTGGAGGAGCTGCAGAGATCCACAGCTCAGGTGGGAGAATCTGTCCACAGGACAACTATTAGTCGTGTTCTCCACAAATCTGACCTTTATGGAAGAGTGACAAGAAGAAAGACATTGGTGAAAGAGAAGTCATAAGAAGTCCTGTTTGTAGTTTGTGAGAAGCCATGTGGAGGACACAGGAAACATGTGGAAGAAGGTTCTCTGGTGAGATGAGACCAAAATTGAACTTTTTGGCCTAAAAGCAAAACGCTATGTGTGGGGGGAAAACTAACACTGCACATCACCCTGAACACACCATCCCCACCGTGAAACATGATGGTGGCAGCATCATGTGGTGGGGATGCTTTTCTTCAGCAGGGACAGGGAAGCTGGTCAGAGTTGATGGGAAGATGGATGGAGCCAAATACAGGACAATCTTAGAAGAAAACCTGTTAGAGTCTGCAAAAGACTTGAGACTGGGGCGGAGGTTCACCTTCCAGCAGGACAACGACCCGAAACATCCAGCCAGAGCTACAATGGAATGGTTTACATCAAAGCATATTCATGAGTTAGAATGGCCCAGTCACAGTCCAGACCTAAATCACATTGAGAATCTGTGGCAAGACTTGAAAATTGCTGTTCACAGAAGATCTCCATCCAATCTGACAGAGCTTGAGATATTTTGCAAAGAAGAATGGACAAAAATGTCCCTCTCTAGATGTGCAAAGCTGGTAGAGACATCCCCAAAAAGACTTGCAGCTGTAATTGCAGTGAAAGGCGGTTCTACAAAGTATTGACTCCGGGGGGCGCCATACAAATGTACCCCCCACACTTTTCACATATTTATTTGTAAAAAATTTTGAAAACCATTTATCATTTTCCTTCCACTTCACAATTATGTGTCACTTTGTGTTGGTCCATCACATAAAATCCCAATAAAATACATTTTTGGTTGTAGCATGACAAAATGTGGAAAATTTCAAGGGGTATGAATACTTTTTCAAGGCACTGTAATTAAAGAACTGACCTTCTGACTTTCAGCACCAGGCGTTTAGTAGAACGGGTCACATTAATAAACAGATCCTCGTCTCGTTCCTCCCCTGACTGTCCCTCCAGAGCCGATCGTTTTCCGTGTCATCAAGTTTGGTGACATTGGGCAAAAAAAGTTTTGAGAACTCACCTCATTTGCTGAGAACAAACCAGTTCTGGCAGCTGCTAATTAATTAGATTCTTAATTGCTGATTAGAATTAATCTGCCTTATATGTCAATGTCAGTGTGCTTTTCCGGAGCCGTCACCTGAGCCCTCTGTTTGTTCACATTAGGCGCACGCCATTGTCACAGCTCCGAGCGTTAGCGGCGGATGGCGATCAATTCTTATAAATAATGCAAAGTGATGGATTCACAAAGGACTTTTTATTAAAATCCTGTTTTATCGTAAAGGTGATGATTGCAAAATCTGAAGACACCGCCATCTATTTAAAACGCATAACCTTTCTTGGCGAGCAAGGCCGACCTGTTCCTTCTATCACAAAGGGAAGGCCATGCCCCATTTACAGCGAAAGCTGATGAGCAATATTAGGAGATCCTTTTGTTCTGTGCACAGAGATAATATGAAAATGTAAAAAAATCGCTTCTTGAAATCCTCAAAGAAAAAAAAAAAAAAGCTCTGTGATAAAGTGGGCCTGTCACCATAATTGTCTGACGCAGATCAGCCCCCTTGCTGCAGCCTCTTAACTTGTGACTTAGGTTGGCCATACACAGTGGCGGCTGGTGCTCAAAATTTTAGGGGGGCGCAAACAAACTGAAAAGTTCTGAAAAAAACCCCCATCAATTGCAGCCTCACTGTACCATCAATCGCAGCCATTATGCCATCAATTGCCACCACTGTGCCCATCAAATGCATCCACTGTACCCATCAATTGCCACCACTGTGCCATCAAATGCAGCCATTGTGCTCATCAATTGCCACCTTTGTACCATCAAATGCAGCCACTGTGACCATCAATTGCCACCACTGTGCCATCAAACGTAGCCACTGTGCCATCAAACGCAGCCACTGTGCCCATCAAACGCAGCCACTGTGCCCATCAAACGCAGCCACTGTGCCATCAAACGCAGCCACTGTGCCATCAAACGCAGCCACTGTGTCCATCAAACGCAGCCACTGTGCCCATCAAAAGTAGCCACTGTGCCCATCAAACGTAGCCACTGTGCAATCAAATGCAGCCACTGTGTCCATCAATTGCCACCACTGTGTCCATCAATTGCCACCACTGTGCCATCAAACGTAGCCACTGTGCCATCAAACGCAGCCACTGTGCCCATCAAAAGTAGCCACTGTGCCCATCAAACGTAGCCACTGTGCAATCAAATGCAGCCACTGTGTCCATCAATTGCCACCACTGTGTCCATCAATTGCCACCACTGTGCCATCAAACGTAGCCACTGTGCCATCAAACGCAGCCACTGTGCCCATCAAACGCAGCCACTGTGCCCATCAAACGCAGCCACTGTGCCCATCAAACGTAGCCACTGTGCAATCAAACGCAGCCACTGTGTCCATCAATTGCCACCACTGTGTCCATCAATTGCCACCACTGTGCCATCAAACGTAGCCACTGTGCCATCAAACGCAGCCACTGTGCCCATCAAAAGTAGCCACTGTGCCCATCAAACGTAGCCACTGTGCAATCAAATGCAGCCACTGTGTCCATCAATTGCCACCACTGTGTCCATCAATTGCCACCACTGTGCCATCAAACGTAGCCACTGTGCCATCAAACGCAGCCACTGTGCCCATCAAACGCAGCCACTGTGCCCATCAAACGCAGCCACTGTGCCCATCAAACGTAGCCACTGTGCAATCAAACGCAGCCACTGTGTCCATCAAACGCAGCCACTGTGTCCATCAAACGCAGCCACTGTGCCCATCAAAAGTAGCCCCTGTGCCCATCAAACGTAGCCACTGTGCAATCAAATGCAGCCACTGTGCCCATCAAACGCAGCCACTGTGTCCATCAATTGCCACCACTGTGTCCATCAATTGCCACCACTGTGCCATCAAACGTAGCCACTGTGCCCATCAAACGCAGCCACTGTGCCATCAAACGCAGCCACTGTGTCCATCAAACGCAGCCACTGTGTCCATCAAACGCAGCCACTGTGCCCATCAAAAGTAGCCACTGTGCCCATCAAAAGTAGCCACTGTGCCCATCAAACGTAGCCACTGTGCCATCAAACGCAGCCACTGTGCCATCAAACGTAGCCACTGTGCCATCAAACGCAGCCACTGTGCCATCAAACGCAGCCACTGTGCCATCAAACGCAGCCACTGTGCCCATCAAACGCAGCCACTGTGCCATCAAACGCAGCCACTGGGCCCTCAAACGCAGCCACTGTGCCCATCAAACGTAGCCACTGTGCCATCAAACGCAGCCACTGTGCCATCAAACGCAGCCACTGTGCCATCAAACGCAGCCACTGTGCCCATCAAACGCAGCCACTGTGCCATCAAACGCAGCCACTGGGCCCTCAAACGCAGCCACTGTGCCCATCAAACGCAGCCACTGTGCCATCAAACGTAGCCACTGTGCCTTCAAACGCAGCCACTGTGCCCATCAAACGCAGCCACTGTGCCATCAACACAGCCACTGTGCCCATCAAACGCAGCCACTGTGCCCATCAAACGCAGCCACTGTGCCATCAAACGTAGCCACTGTGCCATCAAACGCAGCCACTGTGCACATCAAACGCAGCCACTGTGCCATCAATTGCCACCACTGTGCCCATAAAACGCAGCCACTGTGCCATCAATTGCCACCACTGTACCATCAAACGCAGCCACTGTGCCCATCAAATGCAGCCACTGTGCCATCAATTGCCACCACTGTACCATCAAACGCAGCCACTGTGCCTATCAATTGCCACCACTGTACCATCAATCTCAGCCACTGTGTCATCAATTGCTGCCACTGTGCCAAACGCAGCCACTGTGCCCATCAAGTGCTGCCACTGTGCCATCAGACGCAGCCACTGTGCCCATCAATTGCCACCTTTGTACCATCAAACGCAGCCATAGTGCCCATCAATTGCCACCACTGTGCCCATCAAATGCAGACACTGTGCCCATCAATTGCCACCACTGTGCCATCAAACGCAGCCACTGTGCCCATCAATTGCTGCCACTGTGCCCATTAATTGCTGCCACTGTACCATCAAACACAACAGCTGTGCCATTAAATGCAGCCACTGTGCCCATCAATTGCTGCCATCAAACATAGCCACTGTGCCAATCAATTTCCACCACTGTGCCATATGAATTACTGCCAGCGTGCCCCCCACCCACCGTCTGCACTTACCTGTCTCGGTGGGACAGCTCCTCGATGTCTTCTCCCGTCCCCTCTTCCCGTCCTCTGCTATGATTGGATGCCTGATAGGCTTCTAATCACAGCGCCTGTCGTTTCAGCCAATCAGGTGGCGGGTAACAGATCCGAGCACCTGATTGGCAGAGAGGTGGTTTAGTGTTATGAAAATGAATATTCATTCAAACCTTTTTTGACGCCTATTAGAGCCTATGGCTCTAATCAGGTGTTTCAAAAACACCGCCCCGCCGCTGTAATTCAAGCGCCCGAAAAGGGGCCGGCGCCTGAACAAGGGGTGGCGGTGGTGTCCGTAGATAGATTCATGCATTGCATGAATCTATTTATCTATTTGTGCTAGAGGGGGTGGCAGGAGAGAGGGGGCGGCGCCCGTGCGCCCTTATGGACGCACCGCCACTGGCCATACATTATATAGTTTTCTTGTACAATTTTCCTTTAGATTTACCAAAAATCATATAATAAGAGGTCACACCTAAACACTTTCAATTTGTATGCAGTCAGGCAGGCCCCTGCACTACAAAGTTGAAGGTAAATCTAAAGGGAATTGAATAAGAAAATTGTATAATGTATGCCCAGCTTTACTTTGAAAGTTACAATGTTGCAGTCTGATCACTGGGGGGGGGGACTGAGGAAATGCCTTTCCTCCTGCCTGCAGCAGACTGATGA